>NC_135488.1:10369750-10597250 GCF_052094955.1 Ictidomys tridecemlineatus | reverse complement strand
CAAAAATCAAGATTTGAAAAGGAAATGAATGTCTCAGACACACACGTCCACTGTACTTCAAGTGCTCTGGAATCGGCATGTCGGATATTAACTTCATGTTCAGGCCTATTTATTTTCTAAGTGGATGGGATTATGGGGCTGTGATCACACATTTTGCAACTGAAATACTATCACCAATATTACATATAGTGTAATATTTCTTTGGATCCCAAAGATTTTCCACCTGTGTTAATTTCCCTTCTTCTTCAATGCATGTTCTGTTGTTATCCTTGGGGGGAGAAGTATACTTTTTGTATTAGCATTTTGTATTAGTTTTTTGGGGGTAGAAGAATACTTTTTTAAAAAAAAAACAAAACTATCATTAGACCTTCTGAGATAATCAGACTTGGCAATGACCAAGCTGGACTGATTTTCAAATGGTAAAAACAATCATGTATCTTCATTATTTTAATAACCTAAACCAAACTCTGAGAGATAAATTTAAGGTAATATTTTTAAAACAGTAGTATCTTTTTTTTATATACACTCTACCCTTTCTCAAAATTATAAAACATTCCCAAGTTGACTTACTGTACATTGATTTTAATAGGCCTTCTCTACAGAGTAATATGAATATCATTGGAAAGTGTATAATACAATTTTCTACCCCTGAAATGCTATAGAAAACTGCACATTTTATACTGACATATGCCCCATCAATAATAGAGTTTTTATATCATATTTGTAGCTATTGATCTCAACAACATAATGAAAAATTGGTTGCAATGAAGTGCACCATTTCTTAAGTATAAATTTCAATGTCAAATTATTTTTATCTATGCTTCCCAATTGTACGTGGAACTTGTACATTTATATATGTTTGCTTCCACAAAACTCTACCACGATAAATTAGATATGACAAGATTCTACTAAGTCAATAGAAACCAGGTTTTTTTCACTAAAATATGATTCCTAAATTAAATATGCTATTTTTATACGAGTTTCATTTCTTCATTATGAAGAGAATTAATGTCTTGATATATAGTATCATCTTCTTATGCAATTTAAAAGTTTGAAATTAGATATTTAATCTTCTGGGGATATGAATACAAATACCCACACTCTCTCACACACACACACGTGTTCACACACAGAAAAAATATGTACCCAGAAATCTGTGCTCTATCTCATTCATTGGTCTCCATGATGCTGGATATAAACAAGGTGCTGGATCTCTGTTATCTCTCGAGACCTTATTATCTTAGAGGGAATTTTCTGCTAAGGAAATCTATGGGCATAGGGTCTGATAAAATTTAAGAGAGGGAATCATCTCTGCTCATCAATTGTGATCCCAAAGTCCAATATCACAGACACAGAATTGGTGAGGTCAGAAATCCCAAAATCCAGATCTAATCTACAAACAAAAAGCAAAGGTCTGAAAGATAAGAAAAATCCATTTCTTAAATTAGTTTGTTCTTTGTATGTTATTTGGAATCAAAACTAACAATAAAAAGGTTTCAGGTTTTTCCTCTAAGTTATTTAAGTTTAAAAACATAATTGTATTTTCAGAGACATTTATTAATTTCACAAAAGTAAATGTAAAACATGGATTCCTCTAGATGAAATATGTTTTCAATACTCATGCTGAAATAACACTAATAGTATGATAATAGCAATGGTTTGGTGATGTTCCCTGCAAACACTATAATCAGTTTTACTCATGCTCTCCTATGATAGATTGGGAAATTATTTGCCCTTTCCATCTTTTCCAATGAGCTTTTAACAACCTTAATTTATTGACAGCTATTTGGCATTGAGGTTTCAAAGACGTATAGAATTACTTGGTTTTATTCTAAAATGAGATTTATTTAAGTCAAATTCATATGCCATAAAATACACTTGCTTGAATTGTCTAATTCATTGCTTTTTTACAATTATATTCAAAGAATTGTGCAACCTCGCCGCTATAGAATTTAAGAAATTTTCATCGTCCCTAAAAGAAATCTTCTATGTATGCCCACTCTTCCTGTCTCCACGCTCCAGCAATCAGATCAAAAAAAAAAAATGGAATCACAGGAGAGATGATCTTTTTGTGACTGATTTCTTTCACTTACGGTGTTTTTAGGGCTCATCCGTGTGATAACATTATCAGTCCTCATTTATTTTTATGAAAAAGTAACATCCCATTTTATGAATAGACCACACTTTGATTATTGATATACAGATTGGTGAACATTTGGGTTGCCTCCACGTGTTGGTTTTTATGAATAATGCTGCTGTTAACATTAATGTATAAGTTTCTGTGTGGCCCTATTTTCATTTCTCTTGGATAAATGTCTAGGAATGGGTTTGTTGGGTCTTTGGTCTTCTACGTTTAGGAGTTTGAGAAACTGCGAACTGTTTCCAAGTAGCTATACCATGTTAAATCCCCACCATCAAGTGTTTGAGGGTTCCAATTTCCAACTTCTTCACAGTCTCAACAATGGCCTCATTGTCTTTTTGATGATGTCATAATTTTTATTTACATTTTCCTAGTGATGAACGCTATTAAGCATATTTTTGTGTATTCAATCACCATTTCTATGCCTTCATTAGAGAAATAACTGTTCAAATACTTTTCTATTTTTTTAATTGGATTTTTGTCTTCTATTTTAGGTTTAAAATAGTTCTTTATATATTTTGGACACAAGTCCCTTATCAGGTATATGATTTACAAATTGGATTTTTAAAAAAATTTTAATTTCTGCCAAGTTTTCTGATGTTTAGGATTGAAAGTTCTACCACTGACAATCATAAACAAGTATGGTGGTCCATTCCAAGTGGAGAGGGCTCTTCATTGCCACGTGAAGAGTCACCTACAACAGGACTTCAGATAATGTGAAAGGGAAGTGCAAGCATATATAGATATGTGCTGGATTCCTGTTGTACTATCCCAATTTTCAATTTACTTAGCAAAAGCTTCAGAAAACTGTCAAGTGTCAAAGTCTGTAGCATGTCGACAAAAATCTGTGAAAGGGTGTAAGTAAATGAATAGTCAATAAAAATGTGCAGTATTAAAAACAAGGATCTGCAGTGGGAGACTGAAGTGCTATAGCAACTGAGCATGAGAAAACTAGCAGATTTGACTGAGGGGAAGTCAAAATTGCAACACTTTGCTATTGACAGATGAGGGCCCAGAAGGTAGCTTGGAGTCAAAACAGAGCACCAAACACAGGAATAACTTGTGAAAAAGTAGATGAGATTAAATGCATGTTTATAAAAAGATAATTATTTTAGAAGAGGCTCTAAATAAAGGTTCCTCAGCTGTGAGAGTTCAAAGCAACAATTATTTTCAGTCTCTTGATTTTTCTGTTCCTGACATTGATGGTCCGGTGGAGAGCTATGCCATTTTGCTGCTTCCTTACAAAAATATGACAACTGTTCTGGGTAAAAGCTAAAATAAAAATTTAAAAATCACCCTCACCTATAGATTCGTAGTTGTAATCTCATCACTCTCTCATTCATTCATAAGTGTCTAATAAAGAATTTTGTGTGCCTAGAACTTTTCTAAATGCTGGGGATAAAACACCCACAAAGACATAGTGACCTCTAGCAGCTTATAGTTCAGTGGGGGAGATGAGAAACAAAAACATGATTGCATGTAGCACATGGAGGAAAAAAATGCAACAACACACTGTTGTTGCCTGAAGTCTGGAGTTACTACTAGCTGTTGGTGGAATCATTAGTGAGTTTGATGAGCTAAAGTATAATGATTTACAGGAGAGAAAAGAATGTCTCCCTTGCAAGTAGAAGGTATATGTCTCTTCATGAGACTGTGTCAGCTCTCCATGGAAAAAATAAAAACTAGGTTATCAAGGCTGGGTACCTCCTGAGAGGAGGGGTAGGGGGAAGCAGGCTGCATGGTTTTTGCTACTCCTCATTCATTTACCATGACATCAAATGGAAAGACCTCAGACCCTGAAGCCAACTGCCTTGGTTTAAATCTTGACTTTGCCCCTTAGCGGATGTGTGACCTTGGGTGAATGGCTAACCTCCTCTGTGCCTTAACATTCTCATTTGGAAAAAGGGGATAAAAATAGCACCTGAATTTGAAGACTGTTGTGTTTTCAATGTGAATAAACATGTGGGAAATTTTAGGACAGGATCTGAATTACAGAATGTACTGAAGGATTTGAGTCTTTGTTCAGATTGAGCACCTCAATGGAGAGTTTTCTCAATAAATTTGTGTGTGGGGGGGTGTCTGAGGGAGACCAGGGAAGTCATTCTTTATGGGACTTTATTGCATAAATGGCAAGAAAGCAAATTCACCACCCATAACCTTAGGAAGAGGGCATCTGTGTTTGCCTGGAACAATTGCCAAGTGACATTTGGGGAGGAACTGTTTTTTTTTTGTTTTTTGTTTTTTTCATTCCACCAAAATGTCTTGACAGCCTACACATGTCTCATTATTGTGTTTTACTTTATGAAACTTGTGCCGATCTGTGATTATATTATTTGTGTACCTGTGCATTATCTCTTTCTGCATGAGAATATAAATTCTGTGAGTGCAGCTTGAAGTGCCCTGGTTTTAGTCCCAGGATCTATGACCATGTGTGTCGCATCATCCATGGAGGAAAAATATTTTCTGAATGGATTCATGCCCAATTACGTGCTAGTGTTGATGGTGGAAGACTTCCACATGCTATAAGTCAATTTTTTTATCCCTATGACCAAAACACCTGATAATAACAATTAAAGAAGGAAAAGTATACTTGGCTCATGGTTTCAGAGGTCTCCGTCCATATGGGGATGATTCTAGTGTTGTGGGCTCCAGGTGAGTCAGAACATCAAGGTGGCCAAGTGGAACAAAGGAAAGCAGCTTCGGACACTGTAACAGGAAGAAGAGAGAAGGTCCTCCCTCACCACAGGCAAAATACCAACAATAAATATCCACCTCCAGTGACCTATCTCCTTGAGTCACACCGCACCTACCTGCAGTTACCACCCAGTAAATCCAGATTAGTGGATTAATTTACCAATTAAGTCAATGTTCTCATAATCCAATCATTTCACCTCTAAACTTTCTTGCATCTTCACACACGAGCTAATGAGGGACAACACAGATCCCAACCATAACATATGACTCATTCATTCATTCAGTAGTGTTTACAGAATAATTTCATGTATCTGAAACTTAGCTAATTGCTGAGGCTAGAATAGCAACCAAAGTACAGTGCCCTCTAGTTCTACGGCCTCCATCCCTTCCCTTCTGGATGGAAAGAGGTTATGTGAACATGGATCCGCAGATAAATATTTGATTAGGAAGAACCAGCATGTCCACCCCCTCTCAGTGGAGACAAGCTGTCTCAGTTGCCCACGAGTTTAGTATCCTCATCTCTGAGCACAATATCGTCTTGTTGTGGAGGTGATGGCTTTTCCTGAATAGACTAATGCAACATCTGGGCTCACATAGAGGCAAGCTCTGTGGTACCAAAGCAAAGTATAACTCAGATGTTTACATTCTATGTGCATCAATTTGAATATGCCTCTCCTTCTGTGTGGATAACATGCTCAGTGCTAGCGGCACGTACTGGAAAATTAACTTCACTACTCAATGACTGAGTTCATATTGCAATTCAGGTATCCAAGGGTTTTTCCTAGACTTTTCTTCAAAAACAGAAAAGAGCAAAGCTAACAAAACAAGATGTTTTCTCGTGAGATGTCTTTTACACTAGATTTTTCAGATGGAATAAAGTTAGAATTTGGCTTACCCTATTTATTTATTTATTTATTTTTACTGCTTTAAAAATTCTGTACCCCTCAAAACAAGAAAATACTGAAATAATTGTGGATTTTTAAAAGGCCCCGGATATTGTGTTTAAATTTGGTTTTAGACCATCTTGAAAGGTGTAACTGCTGTCTCTCTGTGATTACATTCTCATTTTGCTGTGCTCATCAATTGCCCCCAAAATGGAAATTAGGTGCTTGACATTATTCTGAATACTTCAAATCTAGTTTGGCAAATTTGGGAGAAAAATGCTCTATTAATTCCACTATATGGCTAGGGAAATGAGTCAAAAATTAAGGAAATTTCCTATGATCTTATAGATAGTAAGATGGTAAACCAGAATTTGGACTTTGATCCATCTGAACAGAGAATGAGTATTTCTTAAGTGCCACATGTTTTTCTTTTTCTTTTGTCCTAGATCTTCCAGAGAGTTCCCTCCTGTCACCTCCTTTCAAAGACCTCCAAGGGTCTCTTTCAAGACATCTCTATCCGATTAAGATTCCAACATGGCGGCGGGCGCGGAGAGATCAAGTCTCTGACCTCTTCAGCTGTGCAGGCATAGGGAGTCGTAAACAGCCTAATTCTGTTTGCTGAGGATCACTAGGCAATGCTGAGCTGACGTGGATCTGGAACGAGCAGTCTGGGCCTCTCAGAACACACACTGAACCTGGATCGGCTGAATTCAAGCTCCCGTTCGCCTGCTTCCCGCAGACAAACAGCTGTGACTCAGCACTAATCCATCCGGCTGAAACAACCGGTCAGCCCTTCTGATCCTACGGAGGTAAATGCCAACCGAGCCTTCATAGGTAGTGGCCACAGGTGTGAAACGGGGCTTGGGAGAGACAGTAAGGACCCACCCATTGCATTGGTCACCCGGCAAAGGGAAACGATCTGTCGCCATTTGCAAGAGATACCACCATGGCAGACAACTGACGTCATCAGACTGCGGCGGAGGAGATAACTTCATTGAAACCTGCGGCTACAGGTGTGTAATTCGCTAGCCTTCCCTCTCCACACATCGGGGAAACCTTAAGGGCCAATCTCAGCTCTCCTGTAAGGGCCTCTCCCAGCTCTCCCGTGAGCACGGTAGACAGACCGAGGGAATTAGAGGTGGCGCGGGACCCGCCGGCGCGGGACTACCGCTCCCACCAGTGCAGACAGCTGAGGTCTCTTGCACCAGCTACCGGGGGTGTGGCTACCGGAGGGGCAGTAAAATTCGCTGAGGATTCTCAGCCCCAAGCTCTACAAACTTAGGGTCTGAGGGAATGGCAAACTGGAAGAGTGTGCCCAGTCATTCATGACAACAGGGCTCCCGGGAGCAGCAGACCTGGTGTGTACCCAGTATTGTGGTGAGCGGCACCCGTGAGAGGGGCCTGGCTAGAGGAAAAGTGGGGAAGTGACTAGACACAAGAGGACGCCCTAGGCACCCAGGATTGGAGACTCGCCCAGTCTGGGAGGAGGAGCTGCTGCACAGTGATTGGTTTCCGCGTATTGATAGGAGAAACTTGGCCTGGTGGTCACAGCGCCACCTACTGGAAGAGAAGTTAATCAAACTCTAAGACTGCATTTATTAGTTTTTTTTTTTTTGTTGTTGTTGTTGTTTTTGTTGTTGTTATTGTTGTTGCTGTTGTTGTTGTTTTAATTTTGATTTGGGGTTTTCTTTCAGTTTCATTTTTCTTTCTTGTTTTTTTAATTTTTTTTTTTTTTTTTTACAATTTTTTTTTTAAATTTTTTTTTTCTTCCAATTTTAATTTTTTTTTATTATTTAAAAAATTTTTTTTCTTTTTTTATTTCCTATTTTTTTTCTTCTTTTGTCTTTTCATTTCTTTTCAATGATCTTATCCCCCCTTCCTTGAATTCTACCTGCTTACTCTCATTCTCTTTAGTGACTTTTTCCATTCCCTTCTAATACCTTTCCTCCCAAGCATCAAATAAATTTATAGGAGTAAACAGTAACGCAGCAGTCAAACAGAACAAGAAGTAACATGAGCAGCTTCAAAAAGCAAGGAAGAAAAGGAGTACAAACAATGCAGGACAGCCTAAATATTCAGGAGGAACTAGAGTCATCAGAAAAATGGTCATATAAAGAACTCAAGGAACACCTTAGACAGATGGAATGGAACCTTAAAGAGGATACGAGACAGCAAATTCAAGCAGCAAAAGAACACATTGAGAATGTATTTCACAAACAGATAAAAGAAGAAGTTAAGCACCTTTATCAGGAGATAGAGATTATAAAAAAGAATCAAAACATAATCTTGGAAATGAAGGAAACTATAAACCAAATTAAAAACTCAATTGAGAGTATCACAGTATCACTAACAGAGTGGAGCAAGTAGAAACCAGAACGTCAGATAATGAAGACAAATTATTTCATCTTGAAAAGAGTCTAGCCAACTCAGAAAGGCTGGTAAAAAATCACGAGAAAAACATCCAAGAGTTATGGGATAACATAAAAAAGCCAAACTTACGAGTCATCGGGATAGAAGAAGGTACAGAGATTCAAACCAAGGGAATGAGTAACCTGCTGAATGAAATAATTACAGAAAACTTTCCAGAAATAAAAAAGGAAACAGATATACAAATTGAAGATGCATACAGGACACCGAGCACACAAAATCACAGTAGACCAACGCCAAGACACATTGTTATGAAGATATCCAATATACAGAACAAAGAGAAAATATTAAAAGCTACAAGAGAAAGGAGACAGATTACATTCAGGGGTAAACCAATAAGGTTAACAACGGATTTTTCATCACAGACACTGAAAGCAAGAAGGTCATGGAACAATGTATTTCAAACACTGAAAGACAATGGATGCCAACCAAGAATTCTGTATCCAGCAAAATTAAGCTTCAGGTATGACAACGAAATAAAAATCTTTCATGATAAACAAAAGTTAAAAGAATTTGCAGCCAGAAAACCAGCATTGCAAAGCATTTTGAGCAAAACACTACACGAGGAAGAAATGAAAAACAATAACCAAAACCATCAGAGGGAAGTGCCTCGGTAAAGACAGAGGGCGAGGGGGAAAAATAATCATGGAAAAACAAACTAAATTTTTTTTAAAAAAAAAAAAAACGATAAATAATCAAACATGGATGGAAGTACAAACCATATATCAATAGTAACTCTGAATGTTAATGGCTTAAACTCTCCAATAAAGCGACATAGGCTGATATCATGGATTAAAAAAACAAATCCAACAATATGCTGCCTCCAGGAGACACATCTGATTGGAAAAGACATACACAGGCTGAAGGTGAAAGGATGGGAAAAAATATACCATGCACACGGTCCTCGTAAGCAAGCAGGGGTGGCCATCCTCATATCAAATAAAATCGACTTCAAGACTAAGTTAATCAAAAGGGATAAAGAAGGACATTATATACTGTTAAAAGGAACCATTCACCAACAAGACATAACAATTATCAATATTTATGCACCAAATAATGGCGCTGCGACATTCATAAAACAAATTCTCCTCAAGTTCAAGAATCAAATAGACCACAACACAATAATTATGGGTGACTTCAACACACCTCTCTCACCATTGGACAGATCCTCCAAACAAAAGTTGAACAAGGAAACTATAGAACTCAATACCACAATCAATAACCTAGACTTAACTGACATATATAGAATATATCAACCATCATCAAATGGATATACATTTTTCTCAGCAGCACATGGATCCTTCTCAAAAATAGACCATATATTATGCCACAGGGCAACCCTCAGTAAATATAAAGCGGTGGAGATAATACCATGCATTTTATCTGATCATAATGGAATGAAACTGGAAATCAATGATAAAAGAAGGAAGGAAAAATCCTACATCGCATGGAAAATGAACAATATGTTACTGAATGATCAATGGGTTACAGAAGACATAAAGGAGGAAATCAAAAAATTCTTAGAGATAAATGAAAATACAGACACAACATATCGGAATCTATGGGACACAATGAAAGCAGTTTTAAGAGGAAAATTCATTGCCTGGTGGTCATTCCTCAAAAAAAGAAAAAACCAACAAATAAATGAGCTCACACTTCATCTCAAAGCCCTAGAAAAGGAAGAGCAAAACAACAGCAAATATAGCAGAAGGCAAGAAATAATTAAAATCAGAGCGGAAATTAATGAAATTGAAACAAAAGAAACTATTGAAAAAATTAACAAAACTAAAAGTTGGTTCTTTGAAAAAATAAATAAGATCGACAGACCTTTAGCCATGCTAACAAAGAGAAGAAGAGAGAGAACTCAAATTACTAACATACGGGATGAAAAAGGCAATATCACAACAGATGCTACAGAAATACAGAAGACAATTAGAAATTATTTTGAAAACCTATATTCGAATAAAATAGAAGATAGTGAAGACATCGATAAATTTCTTAAGTCATATGATTTGCCCAGACTGAGTCAGGAGGATACACACAATTTGAACAGACCAATATCAATGGATGAAATTGAAGAAGCCATCAAAAGACTACCTACCAAGAAAAGCCCAGGACCGGATGGGTATACAGCAGAGTTTTACAAAACCTTTAAAGAAGAATTAATACCAATACTTTTCAAGTTATTTCAGGAAATAGAAAAAGAGGGAGCTCTTCCAAATTCATTCTATGAGGCCAACATCACCCTGATTCCGAAACCAGACAAAGACTCCTCAAAGAAAGAAAACTACAGACCAATATCTCTAATGAACCTAGATGCAAAAATCCTCAATAAAATTCTGGCGAATCGAATACAAAAACACATCAAAAAAATTGTGCACCATGATCAAGTAGGATTCATCCCTGGTATGCAAGGCTGGTTCAATATACGGAAATCAATAAATGTTATTCACCACATCAATAGACTTAAAGATAAGAACCATATGATCATCTCAATAGATGCAGAGAAAGCATTCGACAAAGTACAGCATCCCTTTATGTTCAAAACACTTGAAAAACTAGGGATAACAGGAACATACCTTGACATTGTAAAAGCTATCTATGCTAAGCCTCAGGCTAGCATCATTCTGAATGGACAAAAGTTGAAGGCATTCCCTCTAAAATCTGGAACAAGACAGGGATGCCCTCTATCACCACTTCTATTCAATATAGTTCTCGAAACACTGGCCAGAGCAATTAGACAGACGAAAGAAATTAAAGGCATAAAAATAGGAAAAGAAGAACTTAAATTATCACTATTTGCAGATGACATGATACTATACTTAGAAGACCCAAAAGGGTCTACAAAGAAACTACTAGAACTAATAAATGAATTCAGCAAAGTGGCAGGATATAAAATCAACACGCATAAATCAAAGGCATTTCTGTATATCAGCGACAAAACCTCTGAAACGGAAATGAGGAAAACTACCCCATTCACAATATCCTCCAAAAAAATAAAATACTTGGGAATCAACCTAACAAAAGAGGTGAAAGATTTATACAATGAAAACTACAGAACCCTAAAAAGAGAAGTAGAAGAAGATCTTAGAAGATGGAAAAATATACCCTGTTCATGGATAGGCAGAACTAACATTATCAAAATGGCGATATTACCAAAAGTTCTCTATAGGTTTAATGCAATGCCAATCAAAATCCCAATGGCATTTCTTGTAGAAATAGATAAAGCAATCATGAAATTCATATGGAAAAATAAAAGACCCAGAATAGCAAAAGCAATTTTAAGCAGGAAGTGTGAATCAGGCGGTATAGCGATACCAGATTTCAAACTATATTACAGAGCAATAGTGACAAAAACAGCATGGTACTGGTACCAAAACAGGCGAGTGGACCAATGGTATAGAATAGAGGACACAGAGACTAATCCACAAAGTTACAACTATCTTATATTTGATAAAGGGGCTAAAAGCATGCAATGGAGGAAGGATAGCATCTTCAACAAATGGTGTTGGGAAAACTGGAAATCCATATGCAACAAAATGAAACTGAATCCCTTCCTCTCGCCATGCACTAAAGTTAACTCTAAATGGATCAAGGAGCTTGATATCAAATCAGAGACTCTGCGTCTGATAGAAGAAAAAGTTGGCTCCGATCTACATATTGTGGGGTCGGGCTCCAAATTTCTTAATAGAACACCCATAGCACAAGAGTTAATAACAAGAATCAACAAATGGGACTTACTTAAACTAAAAAGTTTTTTCTCAGCAAGAGAAACAATAAGAGAGGTAAATAGGGAGCCTACATCCTGGGAACAAATTTTTACTCCTCACACTTCAGATAGAGCCCTAATATCCAGAGTATACAAAGAACTCAAAAAATTAGACAATAAGATAACAAATAACCCAATCAACAAATGGGCCAAGGATCTGAACAGACACTTCTCAGAGGAGGACATACAATCAATCAACAAGTACATGAAAAAATGTTCACCATCTCTAGCAGTCAGAGAAATGCAAATCAAAACCACCCTAAGATACCATCTCACTCCAGTAAGATTGGCAGCCACTATGAAGTCAAACAACAACAAATGCTGGCGAGGATGTGGAGAAAAGGGTACTCTTGTACATTGCTGGTGGGACTGCAAATTGGTGCGGCCAATTTGGAAAGCAGTTTGGAGATTCCTGGGAAAGCTGGGAATGGAACCACCATTTGACCCTGCTATTGCCCTTCTCGGACTATTCCCTGAAGACCTTAAAAGAGCATACTACAGGGATACTGCCACATCGATGTTCATAGCAGCACAATTCACAATAGCTAGACTGTGGAACCAACCCAGATGCCCTTCAATAGATGAATGGATAAAAAAAATGTGGCATCTTTACACAATGGAGTACTATGCAGCAATAAAAAATGACAAAATCATAGAATTTGCAGGGAAATGGATGGCACTAGAGCAGATTATGCTTAGTGAAGCTAGTCAATCCCTAAAAAACAAATACCAAATGTCTTCTTTGATATAATGAGAGCAACCATGAACAGAGCAAGGAGGAAGAGCAGGAAGAAAAGACTAACATTTAACAGAGTCATGAGATGGGAGGGAAAGGGAGAGAAAAGGGAAATTGCATGGAAATGAAGGGAGACCCTCATTGCTATACAAAATTACATATAAGAGGTTGTGAGGGGAATGGGAAAATAAACAAGGAGAGTAATGAATTACAGTAGATGGGGTAGAGAGAGAAGAAGGGAGGGGAGGGGAGGGGGGATAGTACGGGATAGGAAAGGTAGCAGAATACAACAATTACTAATTGGGCATTATGTAAAACTGTGGATGTATAACCGATGTGATTCTGCATTTGGGGGAAAATTGGGAGTTCATAACCCACTTCAATCTAATGTATGAAAATATGATATGTCAAGAGCTTTGTAATGTTGTGAACAACCAATAAAAAAAAAAATAAAAAAAAAAAAAAAAAAAAAAAAAAGACATCTCTATCCAACCTCAGAAAGAAAGTGTGCAATGATGAGCTTCCTTGAGATATAAATGCAAAGGAGCTGTTTATTTAAATCACATTTTTATTTTTCATTTTAGGTACATTTTCGCTCCGCTAAAATAAGGTCTTCTTTTTCTAACTTCTCTCCCTATAGCTGGACAGCTGACAGACCTTGATGAAAAATATGTGTAACTACTCTCTTTGACTTTTTGTTGTTACTTGATACAGTCCTTCTTGTTTGGGTTCACTTCCTTGAAAAATATTTTTACATAAATGTTTCATCACAGGGAAAAATGAATCTTTTCTTTTGAACAAGAGGGAAAAAGACATCCTATTAAGTGTTACCTTAAAAAGGATGGAGGCTTTCTTGGAGAAAATTGGTATGAACTGCAAAAATTGGAAGACAACGTGACACTATTGGTAACAAAAATTTTGAAATATTTTCAAGCTGGCGTTACTACTGCCAGTGCAGTATTGCAGATATGAAGATCTTTACTGATATTCTAGAAATTGTTAGCAGAGATCCACTGCTAACCAAGGATGGGAAGAATGTCACACTTGAATCCTTAAAGAAGACATAATACCTTCACCTCCAAACTGTTTTCTAAGAACTTAAATTCTAGATCATTTCTAGGTCATGCTAATTTGGAAAGGGGAGGGGGTGCTTATTTCAAATTAAGTACATGGAAGTTCTTATATGAAGATCAGTAGGCATTACACTTCTGAGTTTCTAACTGGTTAGAAGCTCTGTAAGTCTCCATGACTGCAAATCCTGACAGCACTATGTTTTCACTTATTATTACTATCATTATTGGTATCAGAGATTGAACTCCGGGCCCCTTCACCACTGAGCAATTTCACCAGTCCGTTTTATGTTTTATTTGGAGATAGGACCTCACTAAGTTGAATAGGGGCTCCCTAAGTTGCTGAGGCTGGCTTTGAACTTGCAATCCTTCTTCCTCAGCCTCCTCGAGCTGCTGGGATTTACAGGCATATGCCACTGCACTCGGCTTCCACTCTTATTTTAACAACAGAGAATTTATATAAGACATTTTAGTGAACAATTTTCTAATGATATCAAGTTTTTCCCTTAAGCTCTGACATGTGTGTAAGAAATATTTCTTCATAGATTACTTTATTTTGACTGCTCATTTTTTTCTTTTTCTTTTATGTTTTCTAACTGTGTATGCCATCAACCCTTTATGTTTTATCTATTTTGACACAAGGTCTTGCGAAAATGCCAAGACTGGCCTTGGAAAGTATTGCCATGGAGAAGGCCAGGACACTTGCTGTCCAATTTTCTGGGAGAATTTTGTCCACTCTGTCCTATAGCTCCCAGAGCACATCTTTATAGTAATCCACAAGGGATATTGTCAGCAGGTTACATTATCAGGAAAACCAATGACCATTAACAATTTCATTGTGTTTTTTTTTTTTAGCTTAATTCTTGTTGTTGTTGTTTCCAAATCATGGTAAAACATTCACTGTTTTCTTTACCTCTTAGTGGCTGCTAAGAATATCACACATAAATGTTTCCTCCCTAGGACCAAAAGCAGTGGTGTTATCTAGTATAGTTGGAATCTGAAGTAATTTTTTCATATAACCTATCCTACTTAAAAACAAGCAGTAATAATGAATGATATTTATTAATTTCTGGACGTTGACTTTAACTTTAAAACACATAATTATTAATTAAGAACACTAAAGTTTTTCTGGCATTTATTTGTATACAAACTAAAATTTGCACTTACCAAATAAAAATATTGTGTCTTCTGGGTCTTGCTGTTTCACTGTTTTACATGGTCAATACAAATAAAGTCTGCAAGAGAATTTCCCTACTAAATGACCTCCATTTGTCTCATGGTATCACAGTATTACACTATAGTTTATTTAAAACCTACTGTTAAACAAAAGGATCTCTAGGCTCACAGAAATTGAAGAAAAGAACTGCGCCTGAAGTAATGATTTTGACTTATTTCAAACTGTTACATGTTTTTATTTATTTATTTATTTTTGTACTAGAAAATGAGACTAGGGTGCTCTGCTACAGAATTACATCCCCAGTTCCTTTAAGGTTTTATCTATTGTGACACAAGGTCTTGCTAAATTACCAAGACTGGCCTTGAATTTGCAATAATCTTGCTCGGCTTCCCAAATTGCTAGGATTCGGGCATGGACAACAATACCCGGTTTAGAAACTTATTTTGGAAACAAATGTAGGTGTGGAATTCGCTATGATAGTACTGTGTTGACTAGTTCTTCAATTGAAAGCCATGTGGAATACAATTTTTGTTAAAGATAAGTAATAAAATATATGAGAATTGCATAACCTATGGCATATGTTATTAAGACTTGAAAGTAACTACAGAAAAGATTGGGACTTAGACCAACAAGTAATTTTACCTATGCATGAAAATGCACCCCTATGGTTTGCATTCTGGGTGAGCCGTCATCATCCTCAACTACCCACACATACATTTTTGCTCAATGTCCACACTGGCTTCAGGGCATTTCTTATATGCATTACATTTTTCCAAACTTTATAGAAATTTCACAGTCACTTCTGCACAGTCCTCGGAAGAAAGCAGCTCTGCCAATACTTTGAGCTTGGATTTCAAGTCTCCAGGCTGTGAGACAATAAACTTCTGTTACTGAAGCCACTGAAGTCGTCCTGCAATTGGTCCTCCACATCTATGGTTCCACATTCATAGATTCGACCTCCTGTGCATGAAAATTGCAGGCTTCAGATGGTCATGTCTGGGGCTGAACACCTACACTGTCATTATCCTTTCAACCACACTGTGCAATTGATAATGTCTCAGGCATTATCAATCACCTAGAGATGACTCAATACCTCCAGGAGGATGTGCATAGTTTGCACTTTGTATGAGAGCCTTAATTGAGCACCTGTGGATTCTGGTGTCCAAGTGGGGTCCTGGACCCCATCTTTTGCAGATGCTGAGGGATGACTGTACTTTGATGGCAATGTTAACAAATGAATATACTAACCAGGAATGCGCATACATGCAAAGTAAAGAAGCTAGATACATCATCTACGCAACTGTCTTATTTTCAGTTTTCACGGTCCTCTCACTGTGGTTTGGCAGCATCCTGACCACTTCTGATGGCCTTTCTACCACACAGCCACCGTGTGTTGGAACACCCCTCTCCAACTGTGTCCCTCTGACTCTCGGCACACAACTTGCCATGGGAATTATTTTTTAAATTACAAATTAGAAAAAGGGCTATTTGAGTGGATCTGTGTCAGCCCCCAAATTTAAATTACCCTTATTCCTGTCTTCTATTTTAAGAGAGGAAACTGTTCCTTGCAGTATTGAGAGCCAAATCCAGTTGCCTGTGCTCCAAAGCACATTTCCTTTGTAAATTCTTCAGTAATGCAATCTACTATCACTGCTCCCTTTGCTTCTAATATACCTTGAACCCCATCTCTGTTCTTTCCTTCAATATAAAATAGTGCTGTAGCAATATCTATCATTAAAAGAAAAAAAAAGAGAAAGAAATGCAAGCCTCCTATTTCTCTTCATAGGAGAGTGGGCGGGGCTCCTTCTTTCTTTCTTACTGTATACAAATCAACAAGTTGGGCACAAGATATGGGTTATATCATGGAGGCTCCAAACAGCATTGAACAGGGACTGAGATGCTTCAGAGGAGGAAGGTGAACAGCGAGTCTCGCCATGGACTGGCTTTCTCCCAGTGGCTGATTTGTTTCTGTATCTGCTGTTTGTGAACAGTGTGAGACAAAACGGGGTCCAAGCAGAGCAGTCCTCTGATGGAGTGAAAGGAACAGCCTGTGATGAACGGCCATGTCATGAAATTTCACACATGATCACAAAAGCAGTAAGTATTCATACATACAGCAAAATGGAGGAATCGCAAAGAAGTCATGTTGGGAAAAAGAATAGAGAAAAAAATATGGTCCTTATGACTCCATTTGTAAGATTACAAACAAGTGAAACTAGTCCATGATGACCGAGGTCCTTACAGTGCCTTTAAGAATACCGACGTGGAAGGGTTGCAGTCCCAGCTGTGTTTTCATCTGTGCGGTGGCTAATGGGGAGTACAAAGGCTCAACAGTGATCATACTTGGGTTTTTAAGCCTCAATGAAACCAAATGTTAGAAGAAATGAAGAAACGAGAAAACGTAAAAAAAAAAAAAAAAAGTCCACATCCTAAGTTTATCAATATCTTTTGAAATCACAAACTTCTGTAAAGAATGATGCTTGTTTTCCATTGTCAATTGATTTCTTTATGGGATCCACCTGGCGGTGACACTACCTTCATAGTCCGTACTTCTTACCCAGCTCACCTATGGATGCCGGGTCCAGCACAGCACATGGTCTTCACTTCTATCCTCACTTTATTAGTGATGAGTTCATTATTATTGAAAGTGACTTTAAATTGGTCTTCATAGTACTACTACATCTTTCCTTCTTTTCTTTTTCTGCCATCCTTACTTCCTCAAAGCTTCCTTGTGACATCATCTGCCTTGGTTCATTTCTTAAACCCGTGGTGCTCAACACTGGCTGCCTATTTAAATCACCTGGGGTGGGTATGGCAATGTAAAAAGGCTGATGCCTGGATCCCTCTTAGAAAGTTAAATCAGAATTACTTGAAGAAGAATCTAAATCCTTTAAAAATAGTCCTATTATTTTAATGAGAATTTTGAGTTTAAAGCTATAGAATTATGTATTTGTATTTCCCAGAAGTTTTGTCCTCTGAAGTGCTATCTTCTTTTAAAATTTTTAATTAATTTATTTATTTTAATTAGGTATACATGATAGCAGAATGCATTTTGATTCATTGTATACAATTGCAGCACAACTTTACATTTCTCTGGTTGTGCACCATATACGGTCACACCATGTGTGCAGTTCTACATGTATCTAGGGTAATGCTATCCATCTCATTCCACCATCTTTCATGCTCCCATTCACCCTCCCTCACATTTGCCCAGTCAAAGTTCTTCCGTTTTCCCTATGCCTCTTCCCTCCCTGTTATGGATCAGCATCCACATATCAGAAAGAACATTTGGCCTTTAGTTTGGGGGATTGGCTTACTTCGCTTAGCATGATATCTCCAAATCCATCCATTTACCTGCAAATTCCATAATTTTATTCTCTTTTAATGCTGAGTAATATTCCATTGTGTATAGATAGCACAGTTTCTTTATCCATTCGTCTATTGAAGGGCCTCTGTGTTGCGTCCACAGTTTAGCTACTGTGAATGGAGCTTCTATAAACATTGATATGCCTGTGTTACTATAGTATGCTGATCTTAAGTCCTGTTATTTTCTAATAATGAATGATCACCTGGTGTAATCTCAACCTTGCCCATTGTATTAGTAAGAATAGGCTAAGTTCTGATGTTATGACAATACAGTCCTATGTTTTCAAAAGCTTAACACATGAAGATTTATGTCTTGCCAATGTAAAGTCTTTCCTCATCCACTGACTCTCCAAAATGGCTCTCTTCCCATAGTATCTTCCAAATCCACCTTTCTTGTCTTTTGTAGTGACCACATGAAGAACATTGGTGCAGAAGAGGAGAGTTGGAAGGCTCTCGGCTGGATATTAATGCTTCAACATGGGGGTATCAACATCACTTCCACGCCTAGCTGAAGTAGTCACATGAGCTCATCTAGTTAGAGAATGTGCAGGAGACTGCTCGTAATTGAGAAGTATATTTCTATCATACTCCTTTTGCATAGCCTTTCCCAAATAAGTGTATGTAGTACAAATCAATAAGTCCTTTGCTATTCCCTCTTTTTTCCTACTTCTTTCTGTCACTGGGACCCTCCTACTTCCCATGCTCTTCTCTCAAGTCCTCAGCTCCATTCTCAATACATTCTAAATGTATTTCTTCCTTTCTGTAGCATGCAAATATGGAAGTCAGTTTACTGCATTATAGTCCTTAGGAGAAGCTCTTTCTCATCCGAGGAACATCAGGTCTCTCTATTATTATTGTACCATCCATAGAATATACGATAAAATGAGGCTAATTACCTTCTTTTTTTTCTTGGGAGGGTTATTTGCTTCTTTTATCAATTTAATGTGTCTTCTTGAATTCCAGAAATTACTTGAAACTCACATATTGTAGAAATGACCAAAATGGAAAGGCCCCAGAGAGTTGTTGCTTGATTTTGGAGCTAGAAGAGTGGTTAAATTTAGGATTTGTCTAGTAGTGTTTGTCTGTCACATATGGTTCATGGTATTACCAGAGCTGGCAGCATGAGGACCGTCCTTGTGGCATACATCAGCCAGTTTCTTCCCTCTCTGAGCCTAGGATGGAGGGATGTAGATGCAATGTGCATGTCAGATAGGAAGGACTCCCTGTGTTTCCTTGCAGCATAACATAGATGGCACTTAGTAATATGGATACGCTACAATGCAGAACAGACTGTCTATTTGAATAGGAAGTCTGAAGATGAACCACACTCAAGGATAGCTTGAGCATCAGAAAACGGACAGGTATTTTTCCTACTTTTCTTTTCTTTTTTTTTTCCTTCTTTTCTTTTCTTTTCTTTTTTTCTTTTTTTTGACCTACTAAACTGTATCTTTGCACTTTGGTTGTGTTGTGTCCCAGAACGGAAGTCCTAGACTCTTAGACTATCCAATTTCTATCCAATCTCTAATATCCTGCTAAATTTCTTCCTTCCTGATTTCTTCTGTTTGTAATGATTTAGTTTTACTAAAAATGCTGTCTGCATCTAAGAACATAAAAGTTTAAGGCATATTATCATATATATTTTTTTAAAGAGAGAGTGAGAGAGAGAGAGAGAGAGAGAGAAAGAGAGAATTTTTTAATATTTATTTTTTAGTTCTCGGCGGACACAACATCTTTGTTTGTATGTGGTGCTGAGGATGGAACCCGGGCCGCACGCATGCCAGGCGAGCACGCTACCGCTTGAGCCACATCCCCAGCCCATATTATCATATATTTGTTATAGTTTCACAGGTTATAATGTAAATATTCTATAAAACATTGAATTTCTCTCTCTCTCTCTCTCTCTCTCTCTCTCTCTCTCTCTCTCTCTCTCTCTCTCTCTCACACACACACACACACACACACACACACATACACTTTATCAAATAATTCAAAAACCTCTGAGAATCTCTTGGACAAAATTAAGGGCTCCACCTTTAATATCAATGTGAATCTGGATTTTTTTTCATATAATTCAACCAAATCCTATATGTCACAACAGAATTACATGCAGACACAGATATGAGAATCCAACCATCTTTCAGGAAGCCAAACATTAAATACATTTATGCAAATGTAAGACAACATTATTCACTTCACTGACTGTTTTGGTTTTGAAACACACAGTGTTATGGTTTGGATGTCAGAGTCCCTCGAAAGCTCACAGGTGAGACAATGCAAGAAGGTTTAGAAGAGAAATGATTGGGTTGTAAGAGTCTTAACCCAATCAGTGAATTAATTCCCTGATAGGGGTTAACTGAGTGGTAACTGAAGGCAGGTAAGGTGTGGATGGAGGAGGTGGGAATTAGGGCCATGGTTTTGGAGTGTATATTTGTATCTGGCAAGTGGAGACCTCTCTCTGCTTCCTGATATCATGATGTGATCTGCTTCCCTCTCTCACACTCTCCCCACATGATGTTCAGCCTCACCTCAAGCCCTGACAAGTGGAGCTGGCCTTCTATGGACTAAGGCCTCTGAAACCATGAGCCTTCAAATAAACCTTTTCTCCTCTACAATTGTGTTGGTCAGGTCTTTTAATCACAGCAGCAAAAAAAAAAAAAAAAAAAAAAGCTGACTAAAACACATAGTTGTTTTAAAAATTTTCTTGTGTAAATTTATTATGGAGTCATGGTTATTTTAAATGAAATTAACACATGATATATAAAGTTAGTTTTAATTTCCAATATTTCAAATATCAAGAGATATAATACACAAAAGCTCTTTGAAGTCTTCGATCATTTTTAAGAATCTAAAAGCAATACTGAGACAAAAATGGGAACTTCTCACATTGAGAACAAGGGTAGAGAACTCCTGCTCTGGCTTATTGTAACCTTTCTCCCCCCCTTATAAAACTAAGACAGCTCTGCAGATAACTATCATGTACCAAGACTGAAAGTTCCTACACAGACCGAGTGCAGTCTGATGCTGTGGACGTGAAGCCCCAAACTTTCTGATGTGGACAAAGTGTCATTGATTTCAGGCAGTCTTGAGACAGATCTCTGCATGTGTTGGAGGCCGTGAGAAGAAACAGGGAGGCTGTGATGGGCAGAATCCAGCAGGAGTCCAAAGTTATGCTGCTTCTACCCCATGGCTCCACCCGTCCAGGAACCTTAAGTCATCTGGCATGGATGCCTCCAGAGTTTGGGCAAGAGCCCAGGGGAGGGTGAGGAAGGCAGGCAAAAGATGGCCCCCACGTTGCTTCAGATCTCCCCGTGGGCATCCAGGGACTGGTGGGATAGGACACCCCTGGAGTGGGAAGACAGACACTCCAGAGGGTGACTGTCACCTGAAATAAGAGGGCGAGAAAGAGACAGCTAAGGGAAGCGTCTTCTAAGAAGGAGAATATAACTCTAACTGGAGCTCAAAAGAGAGCTTTCTGACCCAAAGCCTATATTTTCTTTGCATGGATTATTTATTTGAAGACACGCACTGCTCTTTTATAAATGCTTAATTTAGCAGAGAAGATTCATGATGTTTTTCACTTGCCTTTTGTACACAGACAGATCTATAACTGGGACTGCTTCTTCTAAGTGTTTCTTTTATACACTCTTCTTAAATGCACTTATCCATTTCAACTAATTAAATTATCCATTTTATCTATTACCTGCCAACGTTTTTCCTGACAGCATAAAGCTGTCTTCCTCTGAATATATTTATCCTCTTTTAAATCTTCATCTTGACCTTCAATCTCCCTACAAACTCATCTCATTTCTTTTATTTTCACTTTCAAATATTTCCCCAAATTCCAAGATAATAATGTAGACATGCATGAATAGAAAACTGAATTCTCAACCACAGGGCTAATATCTGCAACTCTCCAGCTGTTTGATCTTGAATATTCTCTCCACCTTTCTGTGATTCAAGTATTTGATTTGTAAAATTATTTTAATAATATACAATTTTTCATATCTCATAGAACGTCTGAGAGGATAAAAGATTAGAGAGTATATAAAACTATTTTGGATAAAAGCAATGTACTGGTAAATAGGCACCATGCATAATATTGTCATTATACAGCATTACTCAGACATTATGTTCTGACCTCTGTGCTGACATTTATTCTCCTCAAGCTATAGTTCCCTTGTTTGCACAAGCAAAACCTTCATTTATTTACTCAATAGCTTTTAGTGAATTATTGACTATGATTCAACCATGGGGGGATTGCAAATATAAGGAAATAGAACTTCATGACTCTGTTTATCACAGAGAATCCACAAAGTGATTCCTAAGACAAAAATACATGCTGTAGGTATCAGCAAGGACAAGTTAGGATCTGCTACAGTAATAAATAACCTCAAGTCTCAGTGGCCTAACCTTATACTGTAGTTAATCTCTAAAGACGGCCAAGAGTTATTTCTCTTCTCTCTGTATGTCCATGATGAACCTCCCAAGAAGATATAGAAACTTGCTTTGACTCTAGACTGGCCTTGTGAGTAGCTTTATTCAATAATATGTGATGGTCCAAACTTCATTCTTGCCAGGACTGACATTTTTCTCTCTTGGAACATGGCCACCATCCTATAAGAAAATTGTATAGAATGTCCCTGGAGGATGAGCCCATGTGAAGGAGAGAAAACAAGTGGAAGAGGGAGATCACATGGAAAGAGACATACTGTGTGGAAGAGAACTAAAACACTCACCCCAACCACAGTGAGCCTGGGTGAGATTGGCACACCTTCCCAGCAAGCCCACAGGTCCATGAGAAATTATGGATTGCTCTTGTTTGAACTATTTCATTTCAGGCTGTTTTTTTTTGTTTGTTTGTTTTTGGGGTTTTTTTGTGTGTGCAGCAATTAAATAAACATAGTACAAAAGGTTCTTGTCACTGATCATACCTGCTTATTGTGGGGTGGCAGGAAAGTTCTACTCTACAGTCACAAAAAAACCCAGATTAACAAAGACACCACCATTTTATAGGTATCTGATAGGTAAAACGGGCCCAATCCATCACTGAAACAGAGGGAGAGAGTAAGTAAATATGCTTATGCATTAAAAATGACCCCTGTCATTTCTGCTCCCTATGCCTTCACTATAAATGTGGTGATTTGTCTCCAAATAACTGCAAAGGGGCAAAGCTGTGTATTCCGCTCTTGTGCCCTGAAAGGAGAGGAAAACAAAATGCAGGTGAGCATTGGAATCATCTCTCATGGCGCCTCACCGTGCTGTTCACAGTGGTAGGATAAACACAGACATATCTTACCCTGGGTAAGCCCCTTAGTTGAGCTAAGAGCACAGCTTCAGGTCAAAGAATAAAAAGCAGGAGGTGAAAAAGGCCGAAGGTGAGGGCTATCCAGTGAAAGGGACAGTGCATTCTGCAGTATGCAGAGAGGCCTGAGGAGGGATGGCATATTCCAAAAGTAGTACAGAGGGCCCGTGGTTGCGGTGTAAGCTGAAAACCTAGAGACCAGGGTGGACGGGCAAATTCCTGCCATCTTTGAAAGGGTCTCACCGTATGTCCTAGTCTGCAAACCACAGAAATTCCCTTGGAAGATTTAAAAAGAGGAGCAAAGGGGGCAGATGGATTTTAAGGAAGAAATCCCACAAGTGGAAAGTGGGTTGGAATGAGGAAAGTAGATGGCGACAAAAAATCATGAAGGTATCAGAACATATCTTGAAGCATTAATAGAGAAGCGATGTGAACGGCAGATTCAAAAAGTCATTCTACTTTAGTAGAATCGGTGAGTGTGAGTGACCACTGAGAGAGGACAGATTGAAAATAAGGGAGGGGGAGGAGCCAGAAGGAATCCCTGGATCTGTTGCTTATGAGATGCTCTGGGAACACGCGACAGACATGAGGTTTCTGATGGGAAGGGAGAAAAGGGAGAAGTCCGCTTCGAACTTGTGATCCTTCTGCCTCAGCCTCCTGAGCCTCTGGGATTACAGGTGTGCACCTCCATGCCTGGCCTGTGTCTGATTTAATTGAAGGAAAGATGCCCAGCTCACATTAGCCATTATTACATGCTCACTAATAGCCGTGCTACTAACACAGCAATTTAAACATAAGGAAATAACTGGGGGTTAAACATGGATCGTAGGTTACGCCCACGATAGAGTAGTCTATTCCTTTAGGGTCCTCTCATTTATTACTATAAATTACCAGACACAACACAACCAATCCACAAAGGAAGACTCAGAAAAGGGGAAAGAAGAATTTGGACTTCCTAGGAACCTTGAGATTGGAGGGGTGAGGCATAGCAAGTACCCTGGGTTTCCTGATCACTTCCACAGATCCTGAACCAGGATGTGGAGAAGCTACCTCCCCTACACCTATAAGCATGCAGAAAAAAAAAATCCTGTTGTTACTAACTGAAGGACCACAAGACAGATGGTGATTTAACGTCAGAAAACAATAATGGTGATCCCTGTCCTCTATCCTAGCCAAACACCAACAGAAAAACTTCACCCCAGAACCCTCAAAGCAGGTGATTCTTTGATTCTGGGCCAGGAGGTGTAGGCAGGTTCATACCCACGCAGTGGCAAGGAGACTCCAGCGGGGAGGGTGAGGGAGGACTGATTCTATGTATACTAGCACTGTCGGACTTGACTCTCCCTATAATTTCTGTCACTTCATCCGTTTCCTGATAACTTATTTAAAAGGATTGATGAATGGGAAAAAAAAAGACATTGAGAGTTACAATAATCTGAAAGAAGGAACCATGTTCTCGAAAACAGTGTGGAAGAAAATACAGATCACCTGGTTAACCACAGAGATCGGGTAAAGGCCTCTAAGAAAGGAAGGAGTTGGAAAGGTCGGTTTCCTATCTTGATGGCAGAAGGCAAGGCCTTCAGGTAAGATAGAACTCGGTGATGATGGAAGGGAAGATTTATGACTGAGATCATGACTTCAGACCACTGACATGAGTTTCCCAGATGTGCATGACCTTCCCAAAGTGCATCCAGTATTCTCATAGGCCACCTGCAGCCATCTGCACACCACGCCCCCTCTGGACCATGGCTTCCAGATCCGTCCTGCTCTCTCCGTCTTGGCCTCTTCAGAGAATAAGAGATCAGCATTTTTATTCAAGGGGAGACTTATAAAAGCAAAGTGCTGAGGCATCTTGAGGAAATCCATCACAAATACTGAGATGATCATGAGAGGGAAGGATAAGAAAACCATGGTGCAGCCCACAGGTCCCTGAAGGATGAAGGTTTATGCTGAAGGCCAAGTACATCTTGGCACACAGCTTGCTGACTGTGTCTGATTATTGGTTGATAACTAAGGGTCAAGGAGTCTAATCAAATTTGTGCTATTCTATTATACACTCAGATGGAGTCAATTCCCTTGGCCAGCATTTGAAATCCACATGGAAGCACACCATCAGCAAATCCTCTTTTTATCTGTCTGTGCTCCTCTCCTGCCTTTGTGCCTCAGAGCCATATAGGTAGTTTTGGTTTTTTATTCTTTTCTTTTCTCTCTCTCTTTTTTAATCATTCTTTTTTTGTCTTTCTTTTTTGTTGCTGTTGTCATTTAGTGAACAGATCTACTGATGGGGTTGGCAGAACACTCTTATTATTGCAAAAATTATAAGTGGGCTCCATCTGCATGCAGAAACCACCAAGGGAAGTAAAAATGCTATAGCTGCATAATCCAGATGTTGATGAATGCACGGACTCCAAGTGCCCTTCCATCCTCCAAAAGCATTCCAGAGTCCAACCCACAATCAAAATTAAGACCATCCAACAGTAGGGCGCTCAACAATAAAACTTAATTACTGCAGCACTTAGAAGGCCAAGATTCAATTACATTATGTACTCTGAATTGAAATATAGAATATATCTCAGTAATAAACTTCATATTTTCTCAAGATCAGAATTCTCTTTAAAAAAAGAAAGAAAGAAAGAAAGCCCTGGTTTATAACAAATATGTTTGTTTTCCTTAGCTAATAATTCCTAGCTTAGAGGAGAAGTTAATATCTTTTAAATGAAAAACTAATATCTTTCTATGGTAGTGTCTTTCTTCCTTTCTTTTCTTTTTCTCCTTCTCCTGTTTTTTTCTCTTTTTTTTTGACCCATCTGGTTTGTCAGAAAAGTCTCCTACCTCTGATATTTATACAATATCATGCAAATGTCAAAATCTGAATGTCATCTTCAAAGACCCTTTTATGTCAGGCAACTCCTTTATAGGGAAAAAATAAACAATTTTATGTATGCATGCTTGATGCCAGTCCAATTAATAAAAGCCTTTTTTGCTATGCTTGGCTACAAGCAAGTTTCTCTTTTGAAAATGAACAGAGGGAGAATGAGATAAAAGGTCTGTATTGTTTCCTTGCAAATTTTACAGTTTCATTTTTAATTTGTGTTTGGATGTGAGGATCTTGATGCAGATGGTGTGATAGTCCACAGTATGTTATGAGAACCTGAAATGATAACAAAGGTATGCAAATTGAGAGGGTGCTTTGGATAAAAGCCAAGATATCCAATTTTACAATAGCTGAAAACAAATTGATATGCCCAGCAAACTACTCAGAGTAGCACTAGGAAATGTAACAGTGCCAAAACAAATTATATTAATGACCTTAGCAGTTTGTTCAATTCTATTGGTCAGCTTAATGTTGGGTACATTTGTCTGCATTGGCACTTCATTTACTGGGCAAAATAACTTTTCCGGAAAAAAAAAAGCCAAAACAAAACAAAAATGATGAACTTACTGAAAAATTAATCTTCAAAATTATAAAATACATGATACAATTATTTGGCACCTGTAGAATGCACACTGATATTTAGAGTACTAAAAAGTAAAAACTGTAAACATTTAAAATTTAAGAGAAAATATCTGAAATTATCATTTTAGGGAAAGAATATTTTTTAACCATAAATCAAACATAGCAGTCCATAAAACTGAGTTCTGTAAATAATAATGTTCAATCCACTTAAAAGGGAAATTTAGCCAAAATGACTGCAATAAAGTAAATCTCAACAATTTTATTTATGTCAAATTGGCCAGGGTTTTAATAGAAATTTTGTTAAATTCCATGATTCCAACACTAAAATGGGTTGTCTTAAAAGGCACAATGAAAAGAAGCTAAATGAGGAGGAAGGGAGGTATAAAACTACTATAGAAATGGAAACTCATGATATGAAATCTAATTCATAATGTACTATGTCCAATTACAAGTATATTTACAATTACTTGGCATCATCTTGTACTTGAACTTAAAAATAACAATTGGAAAGAGCCATTGAGAGCTATTTTTTGTATGGTATCTGATGTTTACAGCCTTTTTAATGATTATTGAAATCTTATGTTCTGAATTTAAAATGTTGCAAAAAAGAATGATGATTTAATCTTAAATACTACTCAAAATGTAATTCAAGACTGATGAAAATGCTGAATACAAGTTGGCGGTTTACTAATCCTGATGTACACTTCAAGGCAAATGTCTTACAAATGAATACCAGATTTCAAAGTGTTTTATTTCTTGGGTAATTCATCAGACCTGCCATAAGAAAACAAAATGCAAACATCATTGGAACAGATGCAGTTCAATTTTCAAAATTAATAAAATGTTTTCAAAGGTACAATGCAACAACAGTGACTTTTGTCATATTTTTGTCAAGGAAAAAAAAATGTATGATGTTTATGGTTCCAACCCCAACAAGTCCAGAATTACTTATAAATTGATGATGCCACTTGTTGCTCAGAAATTAGTCTCCTAATGCAAGAGCCATGCAAGCAGGAGAACAGATTCTGAAAAATATTTTAATTTGGGCCTCATTGTAAAATTTAAAAAAAAAGTGATGACCACATTTCTCATCACATAATAGTTTTTGGAAAAAAAAACATTAAAGGGTTATGGCCTCCTCTGGGAATATAATATACATTCACAATGTTCAGATGATCATTGAAGGATATCAAGGCACGAGCAAATACACATTCCCCAATGAAACTGATCACTCACTCACTCAAATTTTTCCCCCAAATTAGAAATCAACTCATAATTTTGGAATACAATTATTCTGATTCCAGAATTCTTATCCTTATGTTTCTTCCTCCTTCTCCTCTTTTTCTTTTTTTTTTAAATTTTTGTACCTTTCTCTCTCTTTTTTTTTCCAAAGTATTTCTGATTTGAAATTTTTAAAAAGAGAAATGACAGGATACAGTGACTCTTTTTATTCAATAAATAGGCCATGGTTCCAGTGCTCCCCTCTGTTATCTGTTTCTTGTCTCTTGATGTTAGTTGAAGGTCAACGAGGCCTCAACAAATTGTGAGAGTGGGAAGACCACAAGTTTAGTCATGTATAGTGAGCGCAACAGGTGAACACCTGGCAGCCACAGTGAGGCCTAGATATAAACAGTATTTATGGAGGACATCTTGCAGCTAGGAGCTGGGAGATAGGGTATGTAATTAGACAGCAGTGTTTCTATTAAAAAAAAACACAAAACAACTCTTTTCATCTTAAGAGTAGTTCTGCATAGAAGTGCTCTTGATTTATGTTAGGCAAATATGAGAAAAGCTTCAACCTGCAACAAATAACAGCACTTATTAGCTATTTAATCTAAGTAACAGCAAAATATAGGGTTTCTGATAAAGCCCCAACTGACCCCTGGTTTAGGGAGAAAAATGCTCTGAAAATAAGATCTTGGAGCTGTCCATCAATTTCTGAGACACACAGAAATCCCGAGCAGTGAGGCAATGTACTCTCGATCTTCATGCATAATACATACCAAATAGGTGAAGTAGTATGTAAAGTGAATTTTAATTGGTTATAATTGTCATTTCATTTAGTACAGCATTGTCTGGAGACCAAGATATCAATTAGCACTCTATGGACTGTGACTTATGAAAATCTGCATAGAGAGAGTCGATATGCTCAAGCAGTAGATATACTTTAATTAAGAAAATGGTACAATAATTTAAAGACCTTTAAAGTATCAATTAATTGCTACTGAGGTAGTGTTTGAGTACCAACTTGGTAAAGTCAAAATCACTGTGTATGGTTTAAGTGAACAAAGAAAATGCTTGAATTTTTTGACCTGATTTTTTTTTTGGTCAAGGCATTTATTTGATATGCTGCATGAAAAAATTGCAACACTAAATAAACACACAAAAAAATAGAGATGTCTAATAATGGTGGAAATTTTATTTTTTTAATTGTAAGCCTTGATATGCACTCATCTTGTGAAAAGGGAGAAAAAAAATATTAAATCAAGAGTCCCCCAAGAAGATCTCTTTCATATGTCCTTCATTTCCTTAGAATTAATGGACGTTCGGGCATCAATAAGGTAGGAAAAAAAAAGATGATTGATGTATTTCGTTTTATTATTAAATTGTTGGTAACCAAGGCAGTTTTTCTTTTTCTCCATAGGGATGAAGAGGGACCTGTCCCTTTTTAACCACTTGCTCGGAGTGACTTTTATACCCAATATCAGTGAGAAGAGAAGGTGAATGTCACCTCTCTTCTCTTCCTCCTCCTGCCGATGCCTACTCCCTCCTTTGATTGAAAGCTACTAATAACCTTTTCACCCTAAGTGCCATGAAGACACTTTATTAAGACAAACAGCCAAGGAAATCTAGGAATGGAGCCAAGTCTGCAGTGAGTTATTATCGGGCTTGTATTTATCTCAGCTTTGTAATTTTTTTCAGTGATATGCAAATCCTGAAATAGATCTTCTGCTATTGAAGGACAGGTCCCTCTGTTAATTGATCCACTGAGATTCACTCTACCCTCTTTCAGCTCTCAGCCAGGGAAATGTGCTACATGAAAGGGGCTCAGAGCTCTACACAGGACACAGAAATTCTCCCCCAAGAAGAACTTCCACAACATACAGTAGAAGGGGTAGAGAGAAAAGGGGAGGGGAGGGGAGGGGAGGGGGGATAGTAGAGAATAGGACTGACAGCAGAATACATCAGACACTAGAAAGGCAATATGTCAATCAATGGAAGGGTAACTGATGTGATACAGCAATCTGTATACGGGGTAAAGTTGGGAGTTCATAACCCGCTTGAATCAAACTGTGAAATATGATGTATTAAGAACTGTGTAAGGTTTTGAACGACCAACAATAAAAAAAAAAAAAAAAAAAAAAAAAAATGAATTTTTGCTTCAGAAAACAAAACAAAACAAAACAAAACACATTCTCTCTCAATAGAATCTGCCCAGCAGATCAAACTGATTTGTTTATTAGTTGCGTAGGAAATGCTCTTTCAAATTATATCCACATGTGATTTCAGATGGGATTTACATTTTCTCTTGAAACCCACTGAGCTCACAAATATTGTAAATATATTAAAACTAATTCAGAGAGAATCAACATTTATTTTTTTTCACAACCAAAGAAATGAAAGGAAGCTCATGAAGTAGAAAATTTGGTTTTCCTCAGAGTAATTCTTTTTGCAATTTAAAAGAAAAAACAGGTGTACACTCCCAGGCTTTTCCACTCAGAGAGCAGTTGTTCTTTGTCATTTTGTCTCTTCAAAATCATTCCATGTGTGTGTCTGCACCTATGTGCCCACCTCAACACGTTTACCACTAGCACATTAATAATGATGATAATAGGGCTGGGGCGGTGGCTCAGTGGTAGAGCGCTTGCCTAGCATGTGTGAGGCACTGGGTTCAATCCTCAGCACTGCATATGAATAAATAAAATAAAGGTATTTTAAAAAAGGATGATGATAATAATAATAGTAATATGTCTTTAGTACATCTTTATTGTCCCCCTAGCTTGGGGCATTTAAAATGTTGATGTGGCATGTGAAAGCAGGATTGGAACAAAGACAAATAAAAAATTATGGAGTAAACAGCTAAATATTGATTAGTATTCTTCTGCACAGAGTCTGTGTAGCATTGGAGAAAAATGGACAGAAAATCAGGAAGACTTGATGTTGCAATCAGCGCCACACCAGTTTTCTCCTTTTCAAATTCAGTGTCTTTTCTAGGTTATTAATAATAATGGCGATAATCTTTTAAAAACAGTTCATGCTCTCCATGAACTTGAAATACCAGAGGGTGGGGTATTGTTCTGTAAAGTGTCATTGTAAATATGTGTTTTCTACTACATACTATCGATACATGTGGTAATATAGTGATTTTTCCTACAGTGTGGTCAACTAAGTTTGGGGAACAGGCTATATATTTAGAGATTCTTACTGCACATTACACATCCAGTGCTTTGTGAAGTCTATCAAGGGTATTGCAAACCAATTTCTGCATGCCTCACTCTTATCAAGTATTAACAGCTAACACTTAGACCCATATGTTGCATATTCTATAAAGATCTAGAAATGTAATTGATTATTTAAGAGCTTCTTCTCTTCCACACTGTGGCCCAAGCTGATGATGATGATGATGATGATGATGATGATGATGATGATGATGATGTTGATGATTTAAAAAACAGGGAAACTTCATTTCTGTTAGCTGAGAGTATATATCCTGGCTCCGTCTGCCACCCTGCATGAATGAGCCCCTCTCAAGTTGATATCCCCTAAAGCTGACTTGGTCATGGTGGTAACAGAATGCTTTTGTCTGCCAGGGGAGATTTGATAATATGTATGACATTCGGGGCTGTTACATCTTGAAGGTTTGTATTAGTCAGCTTTCCATTACTATAACATCAACTGAGATGTTGAACTTATAAAGAGGAAAGGTCTATTTTGGCTTGGAGCTTTAGATATTTGAATCCAGGATCAGTTGACCCTGTGGCTTTGAAAGAAAGCCACATCGTGGTAGACGTGTCTGGCACAGCAAAACCATTCAGCTCATCGCCAGGAAGCAAAAGAGTGAAAGTCAAAGGGGTTGGGGCCCCCCGCTATTCCCTTCAGGGACATGCCTCCAATGACTTCAGGACCTCATCTCACTAGGTTCCATCTCTTAAAGACCCTACCACTTCCAGCAGCACCATGCAGGGACCAAGATTTTCACATATGAAGATTTGGGGGCTTAAGACTGAAACTACAGAAGATCCTATGGGCATCTAGTGCTCTCTGCCCTGGAGTTCCGTCTGGTGGAGTAGTCTGAGGAAGTGCTTTGTATCCATGTTTTGGGGAAAGTCTCTCTGATGTTGGGGGCAGCTTCCCTCCAAACCCTGCCTTCCAGTGCTACTCCCACACCCAGGTAAAGCTGCAGCAGTTTTGTCCAAAGCTCTGTCTGGAGCCCCAGGTTTCTGTGAGACTGGATAGAGGCTGAACATGCTCTTTATTTCAAGAAAAACTTGTGCTGTTCCATATGTTAAAAAAAAAATGTTATTTTCTCTTTCCAGTAACAATACACATTTTAATATTTATTAAATATATCTTTTTCCTATAAAATTTCCTTTCATATATAAAACTCATAGTGAATCACAAATAAACACAGGAAAATACTGTCTCTATACACAGAGATTATAGCATGAGGTTCCAAAACCCCGGACATAGTTTACAACGCCATTTAAAAAGTCATTGGACAGTCCAGTAAAATACTGAGTTCTCAAATTTGCTCTTCATTCATGATTCCATGCATTTCCATGAATACTGATTTTGATAAGACTTATTCTATTGTAACATGATTGTCATACTCCCGAGAAACTGCTAGTTATCAAAGAGCTGTTTCTATAGCATTTTCTAAGACTCTCAATAATAATATTTAAGAAGAAATTAAAATAATAGAGGTGTTTCTATAACTATCAGGATAACTATCAGGATATTCCTTTAATATCCAAATATCATTGAGAAAATTCAATATTTAACATGAGTTTTTTTTTTTAACTTCAGTATAATAAGTTCTCCTAAAATCACTATGCTTATCAGTAACAAGGATCTTTTCAATATTCTCATGCCCTTTAATGCCCATTGTTATAATAAAGAAAATTGAAATTACTTAAATAGAGCAACAATAAGAGTCAAGTGAATTATTTTCAGATTTCTGCTAGCTTCCAAAAGGAATTAAGCAATGTGCCCTACAAAATGTAGACTTAAAATCTAATGAGCTGACCAAATATTACCTACATCGCTTAAAGAAAAAATGAAACAAAAGAGAAATATCACTACTATGGAAATACCGGAAAAACATGGCCCATGTGCTCTAGAATTTTTGTCTCATTTTCAACATTTAGTAGGTAATAAAACAAATTCATTCTTTCTTTGCATGGGGGACCAGGGATTTAACTTGGGGGTTCCCAGCCACTGAGCCACATCCCTAGCCCTATTTAATTATTTATTTATTTACTTATTGTATTTTATTTGGACAGTTGCTTAGCACCTTTCTTTTGCTGAAGCTGGCTTTGAACTCATGATCCTCCTGCCTCAGCCTCCTGAGCTGCTGGGATTACAGGCTTGTACCATCACTGCCCACCACAAATTCGTTCTTAAGAATAGATTCTGTTACTGAGCTCCACACAACAGCTGTAATCCCAACAACCTGGGAGACTCAGGCAGGAGCACTGCAATTTTGAGGCCAGCCTGAGAAAATTAGTGAGGCCCTAAGAAATTTGGTGAGACCCTAAGTCAAAAATAAATAACAATAAAAGTAAATAAAAAGGACTGGGGATGTAGCTCAGTAGTAAAGCCCCCAGGTTCAATCCCAAGTATATTAAAACATTATATTACTGATCTCAAATAGGGAAAATAGAACTTGAGATATATTGTTAGCTAGAAGTTGACATGTCAGTATCCAAAATTAAATGTTCTACTCTTCTATTTCAAGTGAACTTGACAAACACTAAACTTCTACTAGGTTCCAAGTTCTACTTAATGGAGTTTTCAAGAAGAATCACAGTGCATTTATCACCTTCAAATAGTTTTTTTTCTTTTATCCTTTCTTTTATCCTTTAGACTGAGTGAGATTGAAACTTTGTTCTAGCATTACCAAGTTCTGTTAATAGGCAGTTATTTTTCCTTGAAAAACTTGAGTATTGATGAGAATATCCTGAATAAAATCATGATCTAGACCATGCAGTTGTTGTAAACATAAAGAATGAGTGTAAAGTCTTGAGAAGGGTGCATTATGCTGTCTGAGCACATCTGGGAGATCTAGGTATTCCCAGACTTTATAGGTGATAGGTGGAGGTTATGCTAAAGGAACCACCTTTAATCAGAAACCTTCCAAAAGTAACAGAGAGTTGACTTCACTGAACTGCAAATTCACCCATAACCTGCCATCACTAAATTGAGGAAACACTTTTATAACTTTTAGCAGGAGGCAGAAAGCATACTTGGCTGTACTTGGACCCATTATTCATTACTAAGTTCTGGTGTTTGGAAATGATGACAGTGTTACTGAATGTTTTATAATCACCATTTATCTCTAGATGAAAAGACAAGCAGGAACACCACCTCATTTCCTTATGGAAGCTCCTGCCTCTTCATCAGCTGGGCATATTTCTCTCTCAAAAGAGTAGCCTTGTGGGGAGCAGTGGTGCATGCCTGTAATCTCAGAGGCTTGGGAGGCTGAGGCAGGAAGACTGTGAGTTCAAAGCCAGCCTCAGCAAAAGCGAGGGACTACGCAACTTGGTGAGACCCTGTCTCTAAATAAAATACAAAACAGAGCTGGAGATGTGGCTCAGTGGTTGAGTTCAATCCCCAGTATCACCTTTCCCCCAGGTAAAGAATATCCTCTAGAATATTTGAGCTTATTCTGTGTACAAAATCAAGACAAAACACAAAGAAAAATGTTATGATCTGAGAGGAAAAAACAAGCTGGTTGTTATTTTCTTTCAGTGAGAAGCCCAATGGCTTACTTCAGATCAGCTTTAGGGAGGACAAAAATTTTGAATGATACAACTGGGATAGGAAAAAATTAGAATATTTTTTTAAAGCAATAATTTCCCAATTTGAAGAACCATGAAAATGAGATATTCTTTAAGAAATAAAAGAATGTTGCTGAGAGATTTTAAACTGAAAAAAATTGGAAAAAGTGAGCCATTAGCCTAATATCACATTGTAGAACCAAACATAGGCATAAAATTATAGTATGTGTACACGGCTACTAAGTCAAGTTGTTACTTCTGTCCCCTTACAGGGAAGGAATATGATGATGGAGCTGATTCTTAGGTGAGATGACATGTAGAGCTTAAAACAAAAAACAATGAGTACAAAATTCTCAAGGATGACTACATTAGGACATTATTATAATAGAATTGTTACCAAAACAATTTTATTGCAAGGTTCAAAGAGTACAATGTGAAAGACGACTGAACTTGAATTAGACTCCCATATCCTAAAAAATTAAAAGACAAAAAAACTGTCCCTATGATAAAACTGCAGAGTGCAGCCCTAATCATCACTCACAAACTTCTGCTTCATTAGCCCAAAACTACTTCATATATTTATAATATATATGTGCATATATTTCAGTGTATATATGCATGATATACTATGCATATGAGATAAAAATGTTTATGAAATTGTATGTAACCTGTATATATAGATATGTGTGTATACACCTGTACATATACTTTTATACACAATGTATAATATATACACATGTGTACTTTTTAGGAGGAGATATATTGATATATTTCTTGACATTATTCCTGAGAATAAAAATTTTCAGGTATATAGGCTTAAAATTTTTCTAAAAAATTATTCATTAGGAAAATGTATGCATTAGTGAAACAAATTAATTACAATATTGCTCTTTTATTATCACAACTTGGACTTCTGCAAAGGAGCATCCCTGATGGACATTCCAATGCATTGGACCACCCTCCTGTTTGATCACATCAGAGATGCTCTGCTTGTGATTTACACCCACAGAGATGTGTGTTCAGGAAATTCATTGTATCAGCTGTAGCTGTTAGTAGGATACATGTTACATAATGTGATAATGATTGCTTTATCATTAATCGGTGTATTTCATAGTTGTGTAAATCATAGTTGTATCACCCACAATCTGATAATAATATCATAATAAGGTTATATCAAACCCTGAAATAGAAAATATAGGCTAGAACCATGAAACTAGTTTGCACAAAATACCAAGTTTGAGTGATGGGGGGAAATTGTGACTTGACTTACAAATCATTTCACCCAAACCAGTGTCTTCCCCATCCAGGATAGCTAGTACAGGCATTCAATAATACAAACGTAATTCATAGTACTGTAGTTCCTGGGTTTTTTTTTTTAATACTGGGGATTGAATCCAGGGGCACTTAACCACTGAGTTCTATTCCCAGTCTTTTTTATTTTTTATTTTGAACTCTGGTCTCATTAAGTTGCTTAGGGCCTCCCTAAGTTGCTGAAGCTGGCTTTGAACTCCCAATCCTCCTGCCTCAGACTCCCAGGCTGCTAGGATTTCAGGCATATGCCATTGTGCCCAGCTACTGTAGATGTTTTTAAGCTGAATATCCCTCCGCTGTGTAGTGCTCATTAACCCAGATGCAGTTCCTCAATGGCTTTACTCCCTTTGGGGTTGAACGTGAAACCATTGGCTTAGCCCAAGGGCTCCTCTGGCTCTCACTCTTGGATCTGATTCCTTCGTGTCATTTCTCACATTCATTCTCATACTCCCCTCTCCCACTTCATCTTCAAACTACTGGAGACTCAATTTAAACTTTGTATCTGCATTATTCTCCTAACCCACATCTACTCCAGTTGTCATGTTTTATTCACCATCTAAGACCAAGCTTAAGAGTCATCTCCAGGGCACCTTTCCTGTGTTGTTCTGTCTCCGGATGCCTGTTCTCCCTTGGTGGTACACAGACCTGCTCCCTCTGCTCAGCTGCCATGCTGCCCATGAGCATCTCAGCACCTGCTCCTCTGTATTCTATTCATTTGTGCCACAGAAAGACCCGGCAGTGTCTGTCACCCTTATATCCTTGTGCCTGCGCCAGTGTCTGACACTAAAAAGTGCCCCAATAAATTGTGAACAAGTAACTGAATAGCTGGATTTGCTTTCCTTTCCCCCCAAGTATTAGAGCACTCAGGTTTTTCAGGGGCTTATACTTTAGTTTTGTGATAAAGTGTTTTCCAAACTGGGGGCACCCACTATTATGCTGAAAGAAATGGACTGAATATTTGCTTGGATAATATGAGCAGCATTTAACCTCAGGACAATTACCTGATAAATGCATAAATAAACAAATAAATATGCATATGCATATGTATATATGTATACATATAATTATTTTCTGAAAACTGATATTATATGTGCATTTATCAAAAAGAAATTGCTTTGGTATTTATATTAAATATGGTTATATAGAACCACACCATTGATTTAAACAAAGTTCACATTGAATCCTAAAAAGGCCACTGAGGATCAGAACTTTTACTTCTATCTCAGGAAAGATGCACACCAAAGAGTTCATTCTTTCCTGGATCCAAGAAATGGGAGCAAGAAGGGCTGGCTGACACGCATCCCTGTGTGAGCTCTTCAGGGCATGCAAATGGTAGCTATGAAGGGGGTTAGAACAGGTGAGAAGCCCAACAAGGTAAAAGGAGATAAGTAAAAGGAAAAAGTTAACCAATGCAGATGATTGAAAGCTGATTTTCACAAGATCTAGAGTGGGATTCAACAGCCTTCCAAGTTGCCAAGATGCCAGGAGACCTGGGGAATTGGGGTGAACAGCCACGCTGCTGAGGTCTAAGACCCAAGCAAGAGTCAACAGGTAGAAAGGAATAGGGAAGAGAGGAGTTGGTTTGGTAGAGTAGTAGCTCCCAAACAGGTTATGTTACACACCTTACTGAGAGGAACACATATTCCCCAAATAAGTGTGTTTATTTCTTTTTAAATTCTATGCATGCACCACCATTACAAACTGCGGTTAGTAGCCCCCACCTGCCATGTTCAGGGGATGTTTTTGCAGCCTGCAGTGCATTTCTGAAACCAGAGATGGTACCACACTCAATATCAATTTTGCTTTTTTTTCTATACATACATATTTATGACATGTTTTATTTTATTTATAAATCAGGAACACCAAGAGATTAACAACATTAGTTAACAATAAAATAGAATATTTACAAAAATTCTATAATAGCCTACATTTTAAAACTTGAGTATCATTTGCTTTTGCATTAAGTTTCATATTTTCAGGCCAAGTTTGATTAAACTAACAGAATCTGTGAAAAACTGAAGGTGCAGATAAGAGTAGACTACGATACTTAACTTGCAAAGATAGAAACATGAGAGGGTGAGATAAACGGCCCCAAAGAATCTCATCACGAGTTATTCATTGATAAAAGAAATAAAGGAATGTAGTATATATGGACAATGGAGTTTTATTCAACCATAAAGAAGAATGAAATTATGTCATTTCCACAAAAATGGATAGAACTTGAGAACATTATGTTAAGCAAGGGTCTGAAAGTCAAGGGTCCATATATTTTCTCTAATATATGGAAGCTATAGAGGGAAAAGGAAGAGGAAGTTGGTGGAGAGAGAGGTGGGTCCCGTGACAATCAGTGGAACATCAGTAGAGGAAAGGGACAAAGGGATGGGAGAGTGGGCAGGAGGAGGAAGTCCTCGGTAGTGATACTGGCCACGTTATATTATCATACTGTGTATATGCATGAATCGGTAACAATGAATCCTACCGTCATGTACAACTATAATGCACCTATAAAAATATGGAAGAAAAAGAAAAGCTAAAACGAGAAGGATCATATTCATAATGAAAATATCCAGTGGATGCTAACTTAAAGAAGTGTGCAAATTAAGTGGCATCAAAAATAGGACAAACTGCCATCATTTTTTCTAATGAGATGCACTGAGAACACCGTTCATCACCTATGTAGTATGCCTGCCAGAAATGATTACCCAAACTCTAATCACAATAAATGAAAGCGATAGAGATCATGAAGAACTATGTATGTAGGACATGATCTTGCATATGGAAAATCTTACAGATGCTCAAAAATCTTCAACAAAATTGTGTGATACATTATGTACGTATAAATTATTTTTCATATTCAAGCAATGAACACTGAAACTGAAATTAATAAATTAATTTTCTTTATAGTAGCACCAAAAATTAAAATACTTACAAACAATTAAACCATTAAATGAAAGGAAACAAAGAAGTATAAGCTTACACATTGATAAACAAAAAAAAACTTTATTAAAAGTAACAATAAATAGAAAGATGTTGCATGTTCATGGGTTGGAAAACTCGGTTTTATTAAGATGGCAATAATTTATTCTCACCCCAAAATGTTTATAAACCCATTCAATATCCAAGCTTCTCTCTCTCTCTCTCTCTCTCTCTCTCTCTCTCTCTCTCTCTCTCTCTCTCTCTCTCTAGTGATGAGCTAGTCTTAAAATTTCTGTGAAAATGAAAATGACTCACAATGTTGAGAGCAGTTTGATAAAAAGAAAAAGCAAAACTGGAGAACTCACATTTCCTGATTTCAAACTGGACTCCAAAGCTACAGTAAACAGGAAAGTCTGGCAATGGCATCCAGAGAGTTGTATAGACCCAAAGATAGCATTAGAAATGCAAATTTAAACAATAATAATTTTAAAAAACACGTTTATGGCCAGCTGATTTTGACAAAAATACCTAAGCAATTTAAAAGGGAAAGAATACCTTTCCTCAACAGATAGTCCTGAGACAACCTGATACCTGTAAGAGAAAAGAAAAGAAAAGCCAAAAAATGTTGGATCCCAACCTCATATCACATACAAAAAAATTAAAATCAATAAAAAACTAAATCTAAAGGCTAAAACTAAAAAACTAAATTAGAAGAGGTGTAAACCTCTATGATCTTAAATTAGTGAATAATTTTTTAGCTATAACATTAAAAGCACAAGCAACATAATTTAAAAAAAAAACACATACATTTATTTTGTCAAAAAAAACCCCTCCAGCACTCCAAACTTTTTTTCCCATCAAAATTAAAGGGAGATAAGCAGAGAAAAAGAACAAGAGGATAGAAGAAAAAGAGGGAGGGGTAGTGCTGAGCAGTGATACTTGTCAAATTACATTGTTTTATTGTGTGCATGTATGAATATGTAATGACAAACCCCATCATTATGTATAACTATAATGCACCAATAAAAATGTGAGGAAAACACTTTGGTAAGTAAACAAGTCACACACAAAAGGACACATATTGTATGACTTCACATATATATGAAGTGTCTAAAATAGTCAAATCTATGGAGACAAAAGGCATATCAGTGATGATCAAGGGTTGGGGGTTCCTAGGAATTACTGAGAACATGCATGGTGTTTGTTTTTAGAGGTGATTAAAATGTTCTGGAGTTTAAAAAGGGAAAGTTTAAATAGTGTGATGGTTGCAAACCTTGACACATACATTAAAAGTTACTGCATGGCATACTTTTAAAGGCTCAATTTTACGGTATGCATATTCTAAGAAAAAAAGATGGAGGGTCTTTATGCAAAACAAATAGCCTCACCTCTTAAACTTGTCACGAAAGACAGAAGATAAAAGTAAAAAAGGGAATATGTTTCAGTTTTGAAAAGGCATATATACGTATTATACCACAATTAAGGGCAACAATGTGATTTTTGATCAAAGCTGTATAAAAAGAAAAGACAATTATGTTTTTTGATAATAGAAGTGATAATCATAAAAGTTGGCACTGTATAACGGATATTCATATTTATTGATGCCAATTTCCTGAGTATGACTCATATATCATGATTGTATTGAAAATCAATTCAATTTATTCTTTCCATAATTAAGTATTCAGGACTTTAATACTTTGATGGCTGCAATTCTCAAAAGATTTTTTTAACAATTTTTTAAATGATATAAATGAAGATAAGGTAAATGTTGCCAGATGTTAAGAGTTGGTGAAATGAGGTAAAATTGTGTTGTCTTCCTTTTACTATCCTTGTGATTATTTTGCTTTGAGTTTAAAACTCTTCAAATTATGTATCTGAAAAAAAAAACAATAAAATAAATACAAATAGACAGTTTAATATCTTTACCATACTTCAATACATTCATGCTTTGGAGAAAACTATACCTAGTACAAAGAGTTTTAGTTTCTAGGGTCTATTGTCTTAGTATATTAAATATGTATTGAAAAGACTTAAAACTTTTGCAGGTTTTAATATACCTTGGTCATTTCCAAGTTCTCAATTTCTCCATTTATGTGCTGTTCTTCTCAAAATGTGACATGCATTTTGGATAAAGAACAAATTAAGTCTTCTGTTCCTTGAGAAATAAACCATAAGCACCATTAAATACTGTTTAGAACTTTGAGTGGGCATGAAGTGTGTGGAAAGTGAAGAAGATTCTTAGTTGACCAATAAAATTTACCCTGGGTTTCTTTTCTATAGCAGGTATTGAGTACTCTTGGTCCCTGAAACATGAATGAATGAGGCACCCTGGGTCTTCACACAGCAGTTCCACCCTGCTACATCTGCATAACCTCTACCCATAGATGCCACATGCTCTGATTGGGGAGATGGGTTATATGAAAACTTGATGCTCTCTTTGAAAAATGCCTTTCCCTTACCTACACCGATTAACTACCCCACTGGATATAGTTATAATGCACAAATTATTGAGGAATATTCTAACAGAAGGAAATGAACCATCTTCTTCACTTATGGATAATTATATGAAGCTTCTTAAGAGTGTATGTATTTTCTTCAGTATCTATTATAATAAAATGAGAACACCAGGCACTGTATTTTATATGCTATTTTATATAAGAAATTAGAAATCCTTTTCCATTGCTAGGACAACACAACCAAAAACAAAAACAAAAAGAGAATAAACTATTACCAGGCATTGTACTTGGAAATAATAATCGTGTGATGCAGTTGTTCTGCCAATGTGTCGCTGGGCTTCTGCACAGAGGATGCAGAAGGGGAATTTAAAACCCTGCTGGGTATGAGAAAGATCTGAAATCCAGAGGAAACTTTTTATTCTAAGGCACACTTCAATATATTCAATATAAGACTCTATCTTATATTGAAGACATGCTCAGCACTTCAAGTTGGTAAGGAAAAATAAGGTCCAAATAACTACCCAAGCCATGAAAAATGCAATATAATAATATGAAGGTAAACTATTATAGGACTTCATTGAAAAATAAAAAATAAAATAATCATTGTGAAGGACAGTGACCCTTTTAACAGTCCTAGCTAAAGCTCAAGGTACTTAGGGCTTGGTTCTTGTAGTTTTCAAGCTCCAGGGCCAACTGGAACCCAATTGGCTGTCTCCTCTGGACTGAAGCAGTGGTCCCATACGCACTTGGGCCTGCCTCCCTCTCTAGTGCTGCCTCTACCTTCTCCACCAGACTCACAGAAACCCCTTCTGGAGCGTCTCAGTCTTATGTAGTTACAAGCCCTGAGGTTGCTTCTGAGAGCAACACACCCGGAACAAAACTCCATGAGCATCAATGGCATCCTTCAACCACGCAGCATGTGGGAGGTCATATTGAAAGGATTCCCCAGAAGTTCAAAATGGCACATAAATTTAAAGGATTGTCAAACTGAATTTTTAGATTTTAACTTTTGGTTCTTTGAAAAAATACTTTACCCTTTAAATTAAAAAAAAATCCTGTATTTCCTATATTATGTTATGGTGGTTCTACCAATTGCAAGTAGCTTTTTTGCCACTTTGATTCATTGGAAACTTCTAATACAATTGATTTAGTTTCTAAATTGCCATATAGCCTATTCTTAGTCTATTTCCTTAGTGTTTACTGGTAGATTATTTATTTATTCATTTATTTATTTGCCAGGTTTCCACCCTAGACATTCTGATTTAATTCCTGTATTTGTGACCTGGTCTTTGAGAGACTTTCAAAAGTCCTGTCAGATGATTTTAATCTTCAAAAACATTTAGAATAAACTGCATTAGAAAGAAGTAATGTTTTAATACTTCACTTATGATTTTGCTTACTCTAATTATCTAGAAATAAACCATGAAGTATTTAAGGATGAAAAGCATTTTGTCTCTACATTTTATATAATATATAAATATATGTAATAATATATATATTATATATATATATATATATATATATATATATATATATATCTGTACACACATACAGAATAGGGAAAAAGAGAAGATGAAGCCGATGGGAAAAACTATAATCAATTAGTAAATTCAGATAAAAGAATCTTGTACTGCTGTAACATATTTTCGTTAAGTGTGAGATTATATCAAAGTAAAAATTTATTTAAAATAATCCAAACATCCACTTACTTGGGGGATATTTGACACACCTTGACATTTCCTTTCACTATCTAGCAATATAGTTTTTTTTTTCACTTTGCTGCATTAATATAAACAAGCTTATACTTGTCTTTGTAGAACAGAGACTTCAAAATACTTTCCTGATTTTATGTGTAGAGATAATGCTCTTTTTCAAATCTTGTGTTTTATAGCACTTTATGGTTTTGAAGGAAACTACATGCCAATTTTTTATATAATTCTTTCAAAAATATGGTAAAATGGCTATGTTATTATTATGCACACTATATTAGATGAGAAAGCTAAGAGTAAACCTCAAAAGTTACCATTTATAGAGTTGGTAAATTTTGAAAAAACAGACATCGAGACACCCATGCCTACCTACTGTGATATGAGGTTTCAGTGTAAATGAAGTTTATTACCTATCTTGTAGATCATTGTATTCATTTCCCATGACTGCTGTAAAAATTACTGCAAATATAATGAATTAACACAACAGAAATTAGCAACCTTTATTTTTTCCATGGCTGGGGATCAAACCCAGGACCTTATGTGTACAAGGCAAGCACTCTACCATTGAGCTACACCTCCAGATCCAAATCTGTTATATTACAGTTCTAGAGGTAGTATTTTAAAATGGGCCTGCAGAGTAGTTACATTCTTGAAGTCTCAAGGGGAGAACTATTTTCTTCCTTCCTTCCTTCCTTCCTTCCTTCCTTCCTTCCTTCCTTCCTTCCTCTCTCTTTCTCTCTTTCTCTCTTTCTCTCTCTCTCTCTCTCTCTCTCTCTCTCTCTCTCTCTCTCTCTCTCTCTCTTTCTTCCTTTCTACCAGGGATTGAATTCAGGGGCACTTAACCACTAAGTCACATCCCTAGTCCCCACCCCGCTTTTATTCATTTTGAGACAGGGTCTCACTAAGTTGCTTAGAGCCTCACTAAGTTGATGAGGCTGGCTTTGAACTTGTGATCCTCTTGCCTCAGCCGCCTGAGCCACTTGAATTACAGGCAAGTGCCACCATGCACAGCGAAAAATCTGTTTTCTTACTGTCTTCAAAACCAGTGTAATAATACTTATATCTTGACCTCCATCTCTCTTTTAAAGATTTTTCAAATTAATCTGGGCCCATTTGAATGATTCATGTAATCTATCTCAAGATACATAACTAAATGACACCTGCAAAGTCTACTTTTCCATATAAAGTAACATATTCACAGGTTCCAGAAATTCAGAAATGGACCTATTTTTAGTACCCTTTATTAATCTTATTATAATTGAGAATTTGAGACAATCATCCTTATGTGGAAGAGATGACTAAAAAATTAAAAGAAGACAGATAGAACAGAAAAAAATAAAGCTAATGTAATAATGCAGACACAGAACAGAACTTCAAATACATTTCTCTAAAATTAGTATAGTCATAAAATCAGAGATTTAGGGGGAAATTTTAATTTATTGTGAATGATTATTGCCAGTGGCTCATATCTGTAATCAGCAACTTGAGAGGCCGAGGCAGGATGATTGGGAGTAGAAAGCCAGTCTCAGTAATGGCAGGTACTGAGCAACTCAGTGAGACCTTTTCTCTAAATACAGTACAAAAACAGGATAGGGGATGTGGCTCAGTGGTTGAGTGCAACTGAGTTCAATCCTTGATACAAAAAAAAGAAGAAAGAAAAATGATTACTATGAAAAAGAAAAAGAATGATTACTATGAAAATTGAAAGATCACAGAAAAAAGAAAGTCAAAAAAGTCAAAACCAACAAAATAATAACTGAAATGAAAAATTGAAAATTAAGATTGGAATATATAACTCAAAGATATTTCATGAAGTAGAAAAAAATCAAAAGGCATTTAAAATAGAAAAGATAGTAAAATTAAAAAGTAATTGAGGTACTACAACATTTAATTATAAGAGAATTTAAGCAAATGAAGAAGAGATACCAGAAATTTAAAAAATAGGAAGAATTCTAGAAACAAAGGGAATAAAACTCTAGATTTAACATTTAACAGTTTCAGAATGGAGATCAACAACCTTGATCGATTTTCAGAACATAGAAAGTGAAGACAATAATCCAAAAAAATCCAAAGAGAGTGCATAAGTCTGTTAGAAATGTTTGGAACCAGAATTGTCTTAGATTTCTCACGTGATAATATATGTTTCCAGTAAAAGTCAAGAAGTTTAAATTTTTGAAAGAGGAAGGCTTAGTCCTAAACTTTTTACCCAGATAGTAAAACAAAGGTGTTATGGTTTTAATGATGGTGTCCCCTACAAAGTTCATGTTAAAATGTGGTCCACAAAGTAAAAGAAGAAAGAGGTATGGCCTCTGGAAGGTTTTTATCCCAAGGGCTCTTCCCTCTAGAAAGGGATTGTCACTCAGGTAAAAGGGCTTGGTGGTGCACTCCTATACCCCGGGGGCTCAAGAAGCTAAGGCAGGAGGATCTCAAGTTCAAAGTCAGCCTCAGAAACTTAGCTAGGCCCTAAGCAACTCAGCAAGACCCTGTTTCTAAATAACATTAAAAAAAAAGTACTGAGGATATGGCTCAGTTGTTAAAATGCCCCAGGATTCAATTCCCAGTATCAAAAAAAAAAAAAAAAGGACTTGAGGGAATAGTGTCCTTCTTCTTTGTTCTGCCAGATGAGCAGCGTATGCACCATCTTGGAAACAGAAATCAGCCCTCATCCAACAGCTGTGTCTGAATCTTAACTATTTTCTCTTTATATATTAGCTATTCCAAGGTATTCTGATATAGCAGTTCAAATGTCCTAAGACAAAGGGTAATGGTTGCATAAACATTGTTTGATGTGCAATGATATTTCAGACGTACAATTACAAGAATAACTTGACTTCAGAGAACATTAGGGATTTTGGGTTTGGCAGATGAGATAAGAAGTATAGAAATTTCAGAATTCAGAAAACTAAGTCTTCATACTATGAACTATTAAAAAGACACTGTGAAGTAAAGAGGTGTGCAGCATATTTGTGGAGCACTGAGAAACAATCAACATGGGACCCACTCTTCTAGGGAGTCAGTCAACTCTGCGGCCCTGGGCTTTTTGATAGTGACATCAATCCACTTGCAAAAGTCAAGCTATGAGGGCCATGGAATTGAAAGCCATTCATAGGAAAGGAGTCACTGGATCAATGCCCCACGTTTTTTGCCTTAGGAAGCGCAGCTGTTCATCTCCAGACAGGTAACTTACTCCATAATGAATTCTTTATTGACTTCTTACTCTTTTTTTGTCTTAATTCATCAACTAAATTCTTTTCTTTTTCATTTTACTTTTTTGAACTGGAGATAGAACTGATGAACTTGCTCTAGCTAAGCTCGTGGTCTACCACTGAGTTGTACACCTAGCCTACTGAGAAGCACAGCAGCCTGACCACGTGAGGGCATCTGCTGTCTCTGCATACAGTGAGCTGGGTTTTCATCACGTCTCTCAACAATTCCACATAACACCAGCTCTGAACCCAGAGTCCTGGGCACTTAGTTGAGGCTCCATCAGCTCCCACCTCTCTCTACTTGACAGAGCCCTCCTGGCTCCCTCTGCACTCATTACATTGAAGATGAAAACCTGGAGGGTGGGACTTCCCATCATCCAGAAGTTCCCAAACACATTTCACTGTGTTATTTGTTCCTGGAACCCAAATGTTTGGGGGGGGCAACAAGCACCCTGGCATCCATGTGTGGGAACCATGGTAGTATAATCAAGAAACAGGAAGGAGAGAGGTTGGACTGATCAGTACAGATGGCAGGGCATAGTACAGAGTAGAATGGAGAGTTCTCACCCAGGGTGATTGTTGTGATGTGCACAAATGCTCTGCTGGTGCTGGGGTGCCCGCATGGTTTCTGGGGTCTTGAAAGACTACAGATGCCCACAGAGTGTTCTCAGATGCACATAGTGGGAGGCCCATTGCCCACTACATACCTGTGGAAGAAGTAGGAGGCCCCCTTAGTGTGGAGGTGCCATCTAGAAGGCAGCCTCACTTCTCTGGGCACAGGTCCATACCCTTTTTTTCCAATCAAGTTTTTCAAAGGGCCATATATGCTCCTGGAAGTTGGTAGTGGAAATAGTTCTCCATCCATTAATCACTCCCTCACTCACTAATGTCCTTGTGTTTTTGAGAAAGGTTCTCCCTTTCCTGGTTTTCCTGAATAGAAATCCTCTTGCATCTTGGGTGAATAGGGTTATGGGTTGTGCAGAGGGTGGTGGTTTACTGAGCATCTTAGAGACTGTCCTTTATGGAGCCTAATGATCCTCATTGGGGAATGAGGCCAGGGTCCTAACTGGTTAGTGTGAGGACACCATGGGTTCAGAGAGGGAAAGAAGGACGAGGGAAACTCAGATGTCCCTTCATGGCCACTGGAGTTAGGGGACTTACTCCTTTGCACCTGGGATCAGGAGACCTCATTTCCTTGAGGACACGCACACTCAGATGTAAAACTTGAGTGTGGGTTCCTTTCTGGGGTCCAGGGCTGTTGTTAGCCACCAGGAATGACAGTGCTCTCCATGCTGAGTGGAGCCATTTTTGCCAGGAAAGAGCCCATGGTCACGCCTTGTGCAAAGCATCCCACGCCAGGGGCTCCCATCCCTACATTCCTGTCCTGAAAAAAAGCCACTCAGAGGCAAGGTGGGTCCAACCACCTCCCATGTGTTCACGCATCACTGTGTTCCAGCATCACCCCAGTGAACAGTCCTGATGGGATTGGATGTGGCTCAGAATGTCACCCTCATGAGCTCTACCCTGCTACAGCTGCAGTTCTGCAGTGGGAGAAACTCAAAACCTCAAAACACATGCACATGAAAGAAAAGAGCAACAGCCAGAGCCCAAACAGGCCAGGTGTGGCAAAGACAGCTGGAGTGCCTAGGTTGGGACTCAGAATTATGTCAGTGGGGTGGCATTGCTGCTGGCACCAGCATGATAACCGAGAGCCAGCCCTGCTCATTGTGGGGAGCAGTGTGTTGGGGAAGGCAGCAGAAATTGAGAGGCAGGATTGAGTTTGGCCCTAGGAGGAGGTTGGGTAAAAGGCCAGTGTGAGTTGGAGGGCCTGGGCAGATAGAGAGAGGTCAGGGCACACCCCAAAGCCTGGAGACTGCACTTGATGTCCAGGGTTGTAAAACACCACCTCCCCTCTTACTCACAACTGAGAGCAAGGGGCATTGATAAGTTTAGTTTGTGTGCGGTTGCATCCAAGGTGGCTCGGCTAGGCACCTCTGTTTCCTTGACACAGGAGGCTGGGAGTCCAGGCTCCACTGAGTCTCAGCTGGGACGATCAGAGTCTGAGTTTATGCCTGTGTTCCTGGTAGGATCCATGTTGGCTGAGCCTCAGTGTTTTTGTAATGAGAGGATGGGCGACTGTCATGTCTTTATCACAGGACACACTTGCTAAATGGATTTGTTTGCTCTGAGGAGGAAAGAGAGAGGGGGGAGTGGTGCTGGAGACAGGGATGCAGACAGGGGTCATGGACTTGGCATAACTCAGTCTTGGAGGTGATATCCCATCACCTGTACCCACTTCAATTCCCATGAATCCAGAGGCTGGGCCCCCTTGAGGTGAGGGGTGAACCGGTTCTGGGCAGCAGAATGCTGTGGTACTTTGGAATCTCTGTGAGACACCAACACTAGACACACTTGGCCCTTTTGAAATCTTAGGAGAAGCCTTGGGAAGTTGTATGGCAGAGGGGAGCAGCCTCTGCATCTCAGTCCCCTCCAACTTGCCATGGTGTAGAGAGGGAACTGCAGCCATGATGGGACGGACATTGGCCACGTCCCTGTGTGGGACACAGGCCTGATTGAGTTAGGGTGCATTCTTTGTCTCTCCCCTTCTTGTGATTGTCCCATCTCTACATTTGTGCTTTAGCCACCTGTGAGTCCCATCTCTGGTTTCAGAGAGAAGAGAGGGTGTTATGGGCCAATAGACACAATAAACCCTAGAGATTAGATGCTACCCTACTTTCCAGAAAAGACTGGGCACACCATGAGTTGCACAATGATGGGACCAGGGTCCAAAAGCTGCTGAGAGAGAAGGACTGGTTGTTAATGCATTTTTGAAGGCTCCAAGCTGGAAATCTACTGGCACCAAGCAGGGCAGATGCTGGTGGGGGTATTTGGGTAGTTGTTGGTGAACACCTGCACACCTGAGATGGGTAGGCATGGAGGAGAAATCAGCAGCCCATAGGGCTTTTGAAAGTGGTCTTATGTGAAAAGAGGCTCAGGTATGGGCACAGGAAATGACATCATTGCCTTGACAATGGATCAAACAGAACATGGAACCCTGGTATCCAGGCACCCACTTCACTGACCAAGCCATCGCAGCTCATTTGGATGGAGACACTGGAGTGAGAAGGATGTTCCCCTGTCCTTGCAAACAATGCCGAGCCTCAGGCTTCCAGGAATCTCAGGGGGGCCAACTAGCCCTTTTGTGGTTACACTGGCTGAGGCTTCAACTTAGACGCCAGAGCCTCTTGCAATTGTCGCAGAGGAGCTCAAGAGTAACAGTGAGTAGCACAGGGCAGGTGATCCCAGCAGGCCCTGTAGTCTGATCCCTGATGAATGGCCCAGGACTCCTATTCTTACTCTGTGTGTGTGTGTGTGTTTGTGTGTGTGTGTGTGTGTGTTTGTGTGTGTGTGTGTGTGTTTGTGTTTGTTTGTGTGTGTGTGTGTGTTTGTACTGAAGGGAACTGTCCCATTGTGCTTTGACTCTAGTGTATTGGCACAAGTCATTTTTCTGTTTGTCACCATTTCCATTTTGAACCCACCATTCTTGGTCCCAACCCAGGGTGAAAATGATGAGAACACGGAGGAGCCCTTCAGGGTACAGAGCCTTGAACCTTACAGGCAGGACCAGCTTAGGAATGAGCTCCTGCCTGTCATTTGTGGGAGAAACCTACATTTCAGCAGCAACATGGGGTTAATCTCCTGGGATTCCATCCCCACCCAGCAGGTGCTGGATCTCTTGTTCCCAAGGTAAGCACCAGACCACCAAGCCCAAGTGCGTAGCCCCCTCATGCCTGGGTCTTGGGGCTGCCATGTACCTCTCAGGGACCCAAAGGTTTGTGATACCTAATGAGATAGAGGACCACACTCAGTGGAATGTCAGCCCAGAATGGGACGAGTCCTGGAGGTGCCTGCCACAGCCTTGCAAGGGGAGTGAACTCTCCCTCTCAGGCAGAGAAATCATCCTGATTCCACCTGATCCACAGAGGTCCATGGAGCAGTCCCCACACACTGGGAACCACAGCTCAATGGTGTTTTCTGAGCTCATTCCCAGGTGGACTCAGCGAGTACAGGTGGTCTTTCTGGTGTGATGTTGGCTTTGTGAAGAAAGTAGATCGGTGCCAGAGGCTTCTCGAGACTCGGGCCTTGGGAAAAGCACTTTTGGGTTAATAAAGACATGTTAGTATACATAGTGGGACAGAGCATCCTAGCTGGGACATAGCTGGACAGGGGCTTTCGACATGGCAGCTCTCACACCCAGAGATATGTGGGAATCAGCACTTTGGGCTCATTCACTGATAAACATGGAGAAAGCACCCACTGTGTGAAGACACGTTTCCAGTCACGTTTCATAATTCAGTGAAAAATGGGGTGCAAATGACTGCCATTGTGTCCCTTTTCATGGGGGTCAGCCTAAAACCGCAGGTGCCATGAGTACATATCCTACATGTGACTGCATCCCTGACTCCATGAGGCATAACTGCACGTTGTCCTCTTTAGTGACTGTGGTGATCCCTGGACCAAATTCAACATAGAATGGGCTTGGGGTCAAGAGGGTGGGCTCCTGTTTCCAGAATAGGGACCTGCAAGGTGATTTGACTTGGGAAGGCTGAGGAAAGACTGCTCTCCCCAATTCTGTGTTCTGCCTGCAGTGTAAGGTGAGGGGCTTCAACAGTAGGAGGGGTAAGATGGGGAGTTGTAGGTAGTCATGGTCCTCTGGGGAAGCCCCTGAAACAATGGATCCCCCCACACCACACCTCCCTGTCTTCCCCCAGGGCCACAGAGATGTGGTCTGCACTCATGGGAAAAGAGAGGTCCACCGCTACTCAGGGGGACTCAGTGAGAGCTCACAGAGAATGAGGTAGAATTGCAGCCCACGCCAGGGGAGGAGGTTTCTCTTGAGTCCTGAGAAGAGTGGGCAGGAGGACAGACACTCCTGGAAGGTGCATTCCAGGTTGGAGAGCACGTAGCCAAGAGGAAGAAGAGTGTCAGGCCTGCCCAGAGGAGGGGAGAGCTGGTCATACCATGGATCTAACACTCCTTCGTTGAAGGTTCTTTGCCTGTGGCAACCTGTCCTGTCCCTGCCTGTACAGCCACTGTGTCTTGCCTGAGGTGGACTGGTGTGTTCAGAACCAGGGACGGTTCAGAAGTGTAGGGTCAGAGGTTTTCTCTGGAGGCCATGGCGAAGGCAAGGCCAGGGTTTTTCTGACTCCACCCCTGCCTCCCCACAGTGCCTCACCTTCCTTCCTGGAGACCTGGATTAACTTCTACACCGAGGCTTCCCATCAGCCTCCAGGCTCTCTGAGTCTACAGCAGCTGCTGCCATATATGTGGCTCTTGCTGGTTGGTTTGTACCTGGAGCATCAAGCATACCACCTCCTGGCCTCAACTGAAGATGGCATATCAAGCCAGGCAGCGACTGAGAGCCATGCGGACCGGGGTGAGTACCTAAGGGTATATAAGGAAAGGTCCCACTCTTGTCCCACTGCAGGGAGTCTGTATGACTGGTGTTGGACTGGAAATTAGGATAAGCCTTTGTCCATTCAGGAAGTGACCCCAGTCTGCAAAGAGGTCCTGTGTGGGCTAAGGGCCTGAGTTCTTCCTGGCAGCAGGGGTATTGTCTGTGCGAAGGTCAGGACAAGGCAGTTATGTTGGCACCTTTTCTCCTCTAGCTACAAGCTCAGTTCCTGTCACAGCTCCTAAGCCAACCCCAGAGCCAGAACCTTCTCCCTGGGAAGGGGCAGAGCCGGAGTCCAGGACATTAGGGGCCTCCACTGGGTACGCCCCACAGCCCCAGTACAACAGGCGGGTGAGAGGCAGGTGCCTCATTCACGTCTACCTGGAAAATGAAAGGACAACACAGTATAGGAGCATCCTGGTGAGTCTTCGAGCAGGGGAGTCTCCTGGGAGCCCACACTGGGGAAGACCGAGTCCACAGCAAACACCTTGGACTAGGCCTGTCTTCTTGAACTGGAGCTTCTGGAAGGTCAGGAAGGAGAGCATAAAATGAGGAAGAGAGAGGCGGTAGAGAAGCAGCATGCCAGGTCTGGGTGTGAGTGGGCCTGCGTGTTTTGGGGTGTGCAGGTCAGAAGTGCAGGAGTGAGTGCTGGGTTCAGAGGAGGTCAGAGAAATATCGAGGGTACAGGCCATCCTCTACTGATTTTGGTATTGGGGAGGAGTATATTGAACCGTGGAGGTTGAAGCAGAGGAGTTGGCAGTCATTTTCTTGTGTGTGGGAGGGGATATGTTGCTGGTTGAAGGGAAGGGAGCCATTGTAGAATGATTAGGGTGGGTAGGTGTGGGTCACAGACAACTGGGGGCCTTGGAGGGGCCCATTAGTGTCCTAGTTTACATGTATGTGAATAGAGATTTAGCAGGTCTCTCTGCAGGATCTTCCTGGGTGTGGAGTATCCATCATGAGACTCTGGTGTCCACCTCCAGGGGAGCCAGTTGAACCACTGCACCTGCTGGGTCTGAACCTCCTGACACCCCAGCAAGAACTGACACTCGAGCCCAGCAACTTTCATGCCTATCATTAAAGAGTCCTAGTGTGTGTTGTTCCCTGGCTGTCAGGACCAAAGCACCTAGGGTTTGTGCCTGGTCCACACAAAAATGCAGCTACATCCCAGACCAGAGCAGGGATATGGAAGTCCACTGGACCATTCCTCCCATCTTGATGGGACTAGAGTGTGTCTGTACAAAGCCTTTTGGTCCTTATTCCCTTGTCCCTGTAGGGCATAGCAGGTTGAAGCAAACTCTTGTACCAAGATTGGGCTAGAGGCTCATAGGAAGACCCCACATGATCACATGAAGTCCTCAGGTAGCAGGGTAACAAGATGGTGCCCTTGTGTTGAGAGCTCTCTTGTCTCTGATTGTCCTTGAGCACTGTCCTCTGGGTAGCTCCTCACAAATTCCCTCTCTGATGAGCTTTCTCCAACCCTGCTCAGGTGACCTGCCAGGACAGCACTCCAGTCATCATCCGCAGGGCCTTAGATGCACACTTGCTCCAGCAGGAGGATCCAGAAAACTACGAACTTCTGCAAATTGTCTCGAACCATCAGAGTAAGTGGAACCATCAGAGGGTAGGGAGCAGTGAGTCACAGTGGGCTCACGATAACTGGGAGCCAAAACACAGTGTGCATTGACCCAATGCCCAGGAAGAGTATGGTGGGACTTGTGCACAAAACAAAGTGTAATGATGGGGCATAAATCTGCAAGTTCTTCATGTTCCCCAGGGGCTGTGGACCTGCCTATCATGTGTTCTTTCCTTGGCCTGAGGAGGCATTGCAAAGCTATTATCCACAAGGGGCCAAAAAGACAGGCTTCTTTGTCTTGTGTCAAAGAAGACAGACAACCACAGGGTGCCTACTTTGGCAGCCTTTCCTGACCTCGACGAGTACATGAGAAAAGCAGTTCAATGAAGAATCATTTCTGGCTTCCAATCTTTCTATTCATTGCAAACTGAGTCCACTTAGGACCAGAGGACATTTCTAGAGAGAAGTATGTGGTAGAATAGAACCCTTCACAGCTTGTAAACAGGAAATGCAGAAGTGGGGAACTCAAGAGAAATATATATCTCTGGATGGCACAGCCCTGCTGTGAACATCCTCCACCTACGCTCAACACACCTCCAAACCATACCCCTCAAATTAGTGTAGCCCTGTATGAGTGGATGAATCTACTGGCAAGGTGGAGGCACCCACCATCAAGTGCTTTTCCCCAAACCCACCTGTGATCATTGCTGCAGGGGGGAGAAAACCTTGAACACATGAGTCTTTGGGGACCAATCCAGATACAAAGTCTAGCTGTTTCTATTTGGTGGGCCCAATGTGAACTAAGAAGTTCTGGGGTACAAGGGGCTATTTCCTTAAAGAATGTTCCTGTAGTGGACCTCCTGTGCATAGAGGGTCCTCAGGGAGGAATCAGTGGGGAGTCTTTGGTGGAACAGTAGCTGGATTCGGGGGCTCTCAGGTCTGTGTCTGAGACCTGAGCTGGCAGAGGCTCTCAGTTGTGGGGGATGTTGGGTAGTGTATTCCTTGAGTGTCACCTACCATGCCTCTGCCCCTGCCTCTCCAGAGCTGAGGATCCCTGCTGATGGGAAAGTATATTACGCCCTGGATGGAGGAGTAAATTATAACTTTTTTCTGTGGGAAAGAGCTGCCAGCAAGTCGTTGAAGGTCAAGCCAAAGGAGGTAAACAGCCACCTTCTTCACTCTTTACTCCTGGTGCCACTCCACATCCTCCAAGGGGACAAGAACCTCAGGTTCTGGATGGATGTTGTAGAATGCCCATAGAACCAACTGCCAGGCTGGGTGGGGTGCAGGCGCTGGGCTTTGCTGATGTTGTCATCCCTCACAGTTCTTGGAGCCTTCTGTGACAGTGACTTCCAGGACCCCAGCAGCTGTGAGCCGCAGCTCTGCAATGGCTGCAGGATCATTGCCCCAAGCCACCCAAAGCAATGAGTGCTGCATGAGAAAAGTCACCAGTAGCAGCTCCTCACTGCTTCACTCCAGCCAGCATGTGGAAGATAGCCACTTTGTTCACGTGCTCCTAGAGGGACAGAGCCTGAGGGAGACAAAGTGCATCCTGGTAAGCCCGACAGCAGGGCTGCCTCCTGGGTGCCCACACAATGGAAGGCAGGAGAGACAGCAAACCCTGGGGCTATGGTGGGATATAAAAAAGAGAGAGGTCCATCTTAAGGGCTTGACCTGAGGATGGAGAGTATCAGCATGCCCAGCTCCAGTGGTGAGTGGGCTGGTGTATTGTAGGTTTTGCAGGCCAGAAGTGCAGAAAGAAGTGCTGTGGACAGATGAAGTCAGAGATATGTCCTGGGTGCAGGCTGCAGTGCCTAGAACTTGGTATTCTCAATGAGTGAGGTTGGAGCAGAGGAGGTGGCAGTGACTTGTTACATGTGTAGGAGGCGACATGTTCCTGGTGGCAGGGAAGAGAACCTCCTTAGCATGACTAGGTGTAGGAATTTGGGGTCGGGATCACCTGGGAAGTCATGCCAAAGCTTCGGAATGTTAGCCTTTGCATGTATGTAAATACGGAGCTAAAGGGGTTCTTGGCAGAATTTCTATGGATGTGCAGTAGACACACTAATGCTGCAGGTGTCCAGCTGCAGAGGAGACATGTTCAGTGACTGCCAGTGCTGAGTCAAGTACATCATTACAACCAGAGAGGCTAGGGCCTCTCAAAGCTATCATGAAGCACTCAAGTGCACACTCTTGTATCTGAGTCTGTTTTGTGTAGTGGAAGTCAGGACCAAAATTTTCAGTGCATCTGCCTCTTCCACCCACAAAGGCAGCCTGTATCCCAGAGCACACTTGGTGTGCAGATCCCTGGCCCATTGCTTTCATCTCAGTGAGATGAGATTGTGTCTGTGCACAGGCAATTTGGTCCTTTGACCTGAGTGGAATGTGACTCCCCAGGGGGAGGGGAGATGGCAGGTACAGGCAGATATTTATACCAGGATTGTTCTAGTAGTACATTGCAAGAACCCAGGGGGTATATGGAGGACACACTTGGGTAGCAGGATAACAAGATTGTGCCCTTGTATATGTAGCTGAGATTTCTCCTGAATGTTTGACCACAGTCTTCTGGGTAGCTCCTCTAAAAGCCATTCTCTGATGACATTTGTCCCACCCTGATCCAGGTGACCTGTCAGGAGATGGTGACAAGCCTCATCCGCAGGGCCTTGGACCAAAATTTGTTGCAGCATGAGGATGTGGACAACTTTGAGCTGCTGAGTATGATATCTGAGGATGAGAGTATGTAGGACAATCAAACAGTGGGGAGACATGATCCACAGTGGGCTCAGGATAACTCACAGCCAAGAGAAAGTGGGCCTTGGCCCCAAAATTCCAAAGTGTGGTGGGCCTGGCAGAGACTCTCAGGGGGTGTGGGTGTTTTGTGGTATAATCCTTGAGTGCCACCTAACAATTCTCTCCACTTCGCTCTGCAGAAATCAATGTCTCTGACCACTCACTCGTGTGTCTGTCCATGAATCCAGGAATAAAATATTTCATCGTGAGGAAACGCCCCCAGGTCAAGGGAAAGGAGGTAAACACCTACCTTATTCAAGCTGTACTTGTGCTGCCATTCCACTCCCACCTAAGGAAATAAGAAGGCTCAGCACCTGGACATATGTGCTAGAAGCCCATAGAGCCCACTGACAGGCTGGGGTGGCTTTCTGTTTCTGGGTTTGCTGATGTTCCATCCCCCACAGTTCTCAGAATCAACCTGCAAGTCCTCCAGGCCGCTTTCCCACAAGCAGGTGGGAGAAACCTGCTTAATTCTTGTCCACTTAGAAACACAAAGTCCAAAGATGGCCAAGAATGTTCTGGTAAGCCTGGGATCAGGAGTGTCCCCTGGTGCTTACACCTGGGTGGGGAGCAGACACTGGTCCAATACCATGGACCACTCATGCCCTCTTGAATTTGGAGCTTCTGGATGATCAGGAGGATAGAGGGGAATCAAGAAGGAAGAGGTCAGTGTGAAGGGCTGGAGCTGAGATGAGGGAGAGCAGCAGCTTGTCCACTGCCATGTCTGAGGGAGTCTGTGTGTCAGGTAGCAGCATGTAGTCAAGAAGGACAGGGGCAGGTATGGGTGACAGATGAGAATAGGATAGGACCTAGGTTGCAGGTTCCATTGTATGGGATGCTGAAGTCCATGGAGGAGGACAGCAGTATGAGGTTCTGCATGTTCCTTGGACAAGGAGCTGAGAGAATCTCTCTGCAGAGTCGATATGGATGTGGAGCAAGCACACTAAATGTCCAGGTAACCCAATGACCAAACTTGCCGGATGAGGTGACATCCTACATCCCAGCCAGCACTGAGCCTCTGGAGGCCAGGAGCTCTCGTGGCTATGTTTCAGCACTCCTGTGTGTGGTCATGTTCCTGGGTCTGTTTTTGGTCCTGGAAATCTAGACCAAAGCCTCTAGGTTTTGTGCCTAGGCCATTCCCAATGCCGCCTGCATCCTCGGGCATACCTGGGATCTTGGAGGCTATTGTCCCATTCCTCCCAACTTGTGAGATGAGATTGCATCTGTATGCAGGTAGTTGAGTCCTTTCACTTCGAGAGGAGTGCAGCTCCACAAAGAGCAATGGCAAGCCTAGGAAGTCCTATGTACAAGGATTGGGCTAGTAGCCTATGGGAAGAGCCCACACGATGAGCAGGAGGTCAGCCTCAGGTGGTAGGGTCATGGATGTTGCCCTTATATTTAGAGTGGAGGTGCCTTCAGAATGACCCTGACCACTGTCCTTGAGTAGTCACTTCAAGGCCCATTTCCTGAAGGCCTGTCTCCCATGCTGCTCCAGGTGACCTGCCACAATAGGGCTCCTGTCGTCATCCGCAGCGCCCTCGACCTACACTTGCTTACTCAGGAGAAACCAGAGGATTATGAGCTGGGCCAAATCATCTCTCACCGTCAGAGTAAGTGAGACAATCAGATGGCAGAGAGCAAGGGTCAGGATGTGGACTCAGGTCAACTCTTAGCACCAAAGAGTAGTCTCTGACCCCCAAGAACACTTCAATAGGTGTGTTGGGTTCATGCACAAAGACAACTGCACTTCTGCTGGTGGAAGGTGTTGAGGTCCAATAGTATACCCCAGTGGATATTGCAGCTCCCCACCAGGTGCCCTCCCCTGGACATGAACAGGCATAAAAAGCTGACATCATTGAGGAGTGAGGAGGAAAGCCTCTTTCCAGGAGCAGTATGCTTTCATGGTCTGGGATAGGAGTGGTTTCAAAGGAACATGGGAATGCATGGGCTAAAGATGGAACTGGCATTTTGTGGACTGTAGCAGTACTATTGAAAGCCTTCTGTGTGACCAGAAATCCACTGCCTGGGCAGAGCATTGCCAGGATTCTAGCAAGCAATAACAGGATGAAATTGGGGAAAAAAACAGCCTGGGAGACAGCCTGAATCATTTGTTTTTGCATAAATTTGATGGTCTTCCACACCTGAGTCCACTTGCCAAGGAGTGATCACAATAGCCAGGTTGTGATCCCTAACTAAAGTCAGATGAGGGCTTCCTGAGCATGTAGCCACAGAGCTCATCTGATAATAATGCCAGTGCTTTTTCATTGGTTGGTTGGTTGTTTTTTGTGAGCCAAACACCACAGCAGCCATTATTCCAGCCTATGTACGCTGAAGACCACCATCCCAATGAGTTCTAGGATCACTTGTCTCCTATCTTAACCTACTGTTAGGTTAGTAGAGTCTATGGAAGAGGAAGTCTGTCTGGGGCCTTGGTAGCCTGAGAAATTCATAGCAGAGATCCCCACATCCAACCCAGAAGGGATGGATAACTGGCTCTAGGTTAGAGAAGGGTGACAGGAAACAGGTGTTCAGAGAAAGGAGAAGCAGGCTGTTGTATTCCCCCACTCGGGGTCATGGCACCACTGGGCCATACACCATGTTGGAGGGAAGCAGTCCCTTTGCTGGTCTTTGGAACCATTGTTCTCAGTAGAGCAGCATTTGGAATGTGGCCTCCGTTCTCAGAAGCCTGGTTCACATGGAGGCAGGCTCCACCAATGCAGAAGCATGGCTCTAATGTGGTATCCGTGCTGGTCAGCCTGTCCTCACTGTGGCCATACTTGAGGAATCCTAGGCCTTTTCTCTGGGTTTCACAACTTTCTCTTTGGTTGTGCACTGAGGCTGTCCATAAAGCTCTAGTGTGTGGCAGTGGAGAGCTCCTCAGCCCTTGCCACACAGGCATAGACTGAGAGAGAGAGAACGAGGGTGGCAGAGAGGGAGAGAGAGAAAGATGGAGAGGAGGAGGAGGACCTCTACTTGGAGAATGAGGATTCAGTGGAGCCAACAGGAACAAAGTACTGTTGCCCAGGGCGCAACCCTGTTTAGGTCTTCCAGTCCCTGCCACCTCCCAGTAGTGTATTCATCTTGAATGAGAATTTCATGTTGACATTAGAGCACTCACCACCCAATGCTTCCCTCCAAACCCATCTATGAAGATGGCTCATGTGGGGACTGAATCTTCGGCATAGGAGCCTATTGTGGGAGATTTCAGATGTAAATCTAGTCGTGTGCTTTGGCAGATGCAAGAGGACCTGAGATGTTCTGGAGTCCAAAGCCTCTGGTAGGAACAGACATTAGATCTGTTGAAGTGCTCTGCCTAGTTCTTCCTCAGGGAGGACTGTGGAGGCTGTCTTTGTTGGTATTGGTGCTGAATTGGAGAGCTCTCAGGTGTGTGGCTCTGGCCTTTTCTGGCACAGGCTCTCAGATGTTGGGGTGTCCTAGGGAGCACCTCCTGAGTGCCACCTTCTTTTTGTACACCCCTCTCTCCCCAGAGCTGAGGATTCCAGCGCAGGCCAACGTATTTTATGCCAAGAATCCTCACAAAAAATCCAACTTCGTGCTGAGGAAAAGGAGCCTCTCCCAAAAGAATGATGAATGGATCCAGCCTCAACCTCCCTCTCGTCCTGCAAAGAAGGCTCCAGCCCTCCTGAGGATGCTTGCAAAAATCTGCTGCTGTGTGCCTGGGGGGGGGCTGAAGCAGCCCAGGAATATTTACATTGATTACTATTTGCTTCAAAGTTTGAATCTATAGTTTGCCATTGTCTTTGAACTTGTTCAGTAACACAGTTGTTACTCTATCCTGTATTTGTTGTTTCCATTAATATATTATTATTTTAAAATATATATGTTTTTGTTACTTGATCTACTCTGATGATTTGAGTATACTAAATGTAACAGTGTTTCCTAAAGGACACATCCAAACCAACAGGAAGTAATGTTTTATTCTATCAGCAAGAACTTTGGTTTTTAGGAGTTTGGCAGATGGCATTATCTGAGTCAGTTTTCCAATGGGGGAAATGAAGTATCAGCTGTCATGGTACAAACACAAACAAAGACACACAAACACACACAAGAACACACACACTCACTGAGAGATAGATAGACAAATGGAGTTGGTCTCTGCTAAAATACTTTGGAGATGTGGTTCTGATTTCTCCCATTTTTGAGTATTTTCAAGTGCACAAGGTGTCTTGCAAATGAACCCATGTCTGAGGAAGACATGCATGTGTACTTCACATGCCACTTTTCACATAGCAGGAAGGTCATGACATGTAATATTTTTCATGTAGCTGTGTTTTGACTGTGAACCATCCCATGAGGTCAGCTGTGGAATTTTCCACTGGTAGCATCACAATGGGAATCCACTCTTTGGATTTGGGGATATTTCCAATTTTCTTGATTCAGATTGGAATGATATATATATAGTTTTTGATGAAAATTCTGCATTTGATGGTAATGAATGCCATGCATCTAGGAATCTGTAGACTGCAGACAATGAATGGATGCCTACTGTTGCCTGGACTGGTCTGAAAAGTCCTGTAGCATCTGAGCAAGTGTGAGGGCTGTACAGGTCTTGCAAAAAGTCCAGGTCAGATGATCCTGCACAAAGCTGAACTCCTAGTGGTCTCCACAACAGTGTAAGGGCCAAGGAGAAACACTTCCACACAGAAGTTGGGAAGCTACCTTATGAAGGTGATCATAGATACGGGATCCTCTTGGTAGGACCCATTTTCTATTGGGCCAGAACTGTGCTCTGAATGTGGTTGCTGAGAAGAACTTGGAATTTTCTAACTGAAGCAGTTTGTGCAAGCTGCTTCCACTTGCAGGAACAAAGTGTGTTCTCGTTGAGCACTTTAGGCTGTCCCTGGTTGAACTAGAGTGTCTGAAGCACTTGTAATGATTGGCATTCATGGTTTCACATTGAAGCCTCTGTGCCATCTGTCAACCACTGATGGCTGCAAGTGGGGAATGGAAGCCATTTGCTGCAAGCAGTTTCAACTTGCAGGACTAACTTTGTTGTAAGTGAGCACATGGTGTTTTTCCTGTGTGAGCTAGAAGAAAGCAAAACTGCTTCTTACAGGTGACAGGCATGCTTTCACATTGAAGCTTTTGTGCCATCGATCCAAAACAGTTCACTCATGTGGGCACCTGCACTTCAACTGTATGTGGTAAACAAGTGTGACAAATGGATGTCAGTGAGACTTTGGAGAACGGACCTTCTCAGCTGGTCCTCTTTCCTCCTGCAAGTTGGTGATCTCTTTCTGTCACACTTTGTGTTTCATGCCTGAACTGTGCTCTGAATGTGCTTGATGAGAACAGTTTAGAAGTGCAGAAGTGAAGCTGTTTGCAGAAGCAGCTTCAAGTAGCACAAGCTAACTTGTTCTCAGTGAGCACATGGAGATTTTTCCCTGGTTGAAGCAGTGTGAATGAGAATGGCTTCTCAGAGCTGGTAGGCATGTTTGCATTTGGCAAACATTGCCATCTATCACCAAGAGTTCCTTGCATGCAGAAACCTTCTTTTTAAGTGTTCTCAGAAAGGTCTGATGAGTGGATTTCCATGGAATTTCGTGGAATTGATCTTTTCTGCAGTCCTCATTGGCTTCTCAAAATTGGTGATCCTGGGCGCAAGGACTCTCTTGCCAGCCAACATTGTATTTTGGGCTTGACCTCAGCTCTGAACGTGCTTGCTGAGAGTAGTTTGGGAGTGCAAAAGTAAAGCAGTCTCTCAGCAGCTTCAACATTCAGGAGCTCATTTTGTTCTCAGTGAGCACATTGGGGTTTGTCACTACTTAAACTAGCTTGAAGAACCACCGCTTCTCAGAGGTGGCAGTTTCCCTCTGAAGCGTCTGTACAATTAATTGGTCAATGCGAGTTCAATGCAGGCAGGCACTTGGATTTTAAGTGAATTCTGTGACAAATAATTGAGCAATTGATTTCAATCAATTTTGGGGAATTGCTCTTCCCAGTGGGCCCACAGTTCTCCTTCAGTTGCTGAACCTAGGTCCAAGGGCTCTCTTGCTAGCACTCTTTGCATATGGGCTGAAACTGTGCTCTGAGTGTGCTTCCTGAAAATATTTGGAAGTGCAAAACAGAAGAATTTTGGCAAGCAACTTTCATATTAGGAAATGACTTTTTCTCGTTGTGCCCATTGAGCTTTGTACCTGGCTGAAGTAGCCTTAAATCCAATGGCTTCTGAGAGCTGGCAGGCCCAGTTTCCATTGGAAGCAACTGTGCTCTTGGTCAATGGCAAGTTGGTTACTGTCAGGTACCTGCAGTTTCAATGAGTTTTTAGAAGAAGGAGACCAAGGGGATAAGATGAAACTTGTGCAATTCATTTCCTAATCAATGTTGATGATGCTAGACCAGAGTGGACTTTTGCAATGATACTTTCTCATGTTTTTTGCAGAAAATGTGCTCTGAATGTGCATCCTGAGATGCATTTGTAGGGGGCAAATAGAAAAAGTTTGTGCACAAAGTAGATTTGTTCTCAGTGAACACGTGGTGGGTTTTCCTTGGTTGAACATGCAGGAAGCAGAACCTCTTGTCAGAGCTGATGGCACCATTTCACTTGGAACCATCTATGCACTCAATAAAGCAGAGGTCATTGCAGACAGGCTCATGCAACTTCAAGATAGTTTTCAGAATCCGTTTGAGGAATGGATTCCAAAGAATCTTTGAGGTATTGACCCACCCATCAGTCCTATCACTTCCTATCTGAGCAAGTGCTCCGAGGTACAAGGGCTCTCCTGCTAGCACACTTTGGATATTGAGCCTGAACTGTTCTCTGAATGTGCTCAATGAGAAGAGTGTGAAGTGCAGAAGAGAAGCAGGGTGTACAAACAGCTTCAATTGCAGGATGTAAAAATGTTTCTAGAGAGTATACTGGGATTTGGGCTTGGTTGAACAAGTAGGAATTGGAATCCTTCTTAGAGCCAGCAGTTACAAGATTTACTTAGAAGTTTCTGTGTCTTGTATAAAGCAGAGTTTGTTGCTCATGGGTACCATCATTTCCAGTGAGTTTTCAAAAAATTTGAGAAAAATATTTCAATGAAACTCTGGGCCATTAATCTTGTCAACCGTCAAATGTTCCACGTCAATATTGGTGATGTCCCAAGAGACACAATTTGCACTTTGGGTGTAAACGTCGTCTGAACGTGCTGGCTGAGAAAAGCTTGGAAGTGCAGAACAGAAGCATTTTGTGCAGGCAGCTTCCAATTGAAGGAACGGTCTTGTTCCCTGTAAGCACATTGAGGTTTGTTTCTGGTTTAAGCTGCATGAAGTGGAACTGCTTCTCAGAGCCTGCACTCTCAGTTTCTCTCTGAAGCATCTGTTCCATTGGAAATGTAGATTCCCTTCAATAGGGCCTCATCTAGGGAGCCTGCCCATGTGCCTCCCACTTGATTCAAACTTCTCCAGTGCACTTGTTGTCAAAGCAGGGACTCTAGGAGAGAGGGCCTCTCCATTCTCCACACTGAGATCTCTCAGCAGGGAGGACTCCTCCATGCTTGGATGGCAGGGCTGTGATCACCTGGAAGGTGGAAATAGGAGGCTTTCAGGGGGCTGGTGGTGTTCCTAGCCAGGGTGTTGGTGACTGCAGTGCTTTTAATCTATGGATCTCAAGGAGCCTTATGCTGCAGGTTTGTGTACTTCTGCATCTGTATGCACACAGTTCTTCATGTGGGGAAAAAGCAGTGTTCTCAAAGTTTGCTTTATATTATATTCAACTGGTAATTTACAAACCCCAGTGTCCCATCTTAGCCCAGAGCCATTCCATCAGCCCAGGGCCAGTGGGTAGTCCAGCAGTCAGTACTATGCACAGCTCCCAGGTGGCTCCAGTGTGTAGCTGATTTTGACAGCCAGTGTACTGTAGGATTTGCCCTTGAGGTTAGAATTCATTGACTTCCTCTTATGTCATTTGACTAGTCAGGATGTCTCATTAACTATCTGTGAAATCTTCAAGTTAGCAATCTCTGGTCATTTCTACCCTCTGAGGAACCCGGTTCAACAGTTGGTCATGGTCATGAGTAGTCCTGGGTCACAATGAGGGAGGAGAAGACAATAATGTGGAATGGTGGTGTAGAGAGTCAGGGTGGGGCCAGAGCCCACACTGTGGTTAGGGTAGGGAAGGGATCTGAAGAGACTACCTTGACAGCGAGCTCTGGCTGCAGTTAACCAGGAATCAGGGCCTGGAAATGGAAGCCATGACAGGGCTTCTGACTAGAAAGGACACATCCTTCTGGGCTGAGTTGGAGGTCCATCCAGGCAGAGGCAAACAGAGAGGATGAAGGAGAGCGGGGGATGGTCTAGATCACAGAGTAGCTTCGTCATCATATCTTAGAGAATGGATTTTTTTCTTCCAGTTGTTGGTAAATGCTAATTCATTCACGTGTTACATTCACATCCACCTCATCCATTTGAAAGGCCGCTCAACCACCACAGGCAGTGATATCTTGGTGGATGTGTGCATTCTAAAAGGAGGTGAGGTTGGCGCCAATAGAGTGTGTGGGCACTCAGGCATTGGCAAGCTTGCTTTGGAGAGTGAATCCTCTAAATGTTACTGGGCTGCTTTTGAAAGCTCGTGTGGTTTGGCTGGACTTAGAATTTTTCCACACAATTTAGCATGGTGTATATTTTAGAGAGCATGATCACTGAGGGGCAGCTTGCCGGTTTGAAGCCGTGAGCATTAACATCTATCAAGTTTCTCACCTGGAGTTGGCTACCTACAACTGGTGACAGTGTTTTGCTACTGTTGAGCAATACTGAACAAGTCTCTGTGCCAGTAATTCATTCCTGAACTACATCACCAACAAAAAGACACTGAGTGAAGGTGAGGACCAGAAGAGCCCGGGAACCACCAGACAGCAGCCCTGAAGTCCTGAGCTCTGGCACATCATATGCCAACTCAACTGGGTATCAACCTTGCCTTTCTGGACTCATTAGAACTGTGTGCTTCAAATTTCAGAAGCAAATGCAGAATGACAGAATCTTCTCTGAGGACACTTTTCTAAGTCTTATTTGCAGCACATCTTCTAAGTCTTATTTGCAGCATGTCTTCACTGGAATGAGTAGTCATTTGGCATTCTGTTGTACTTAAAATTTCATGAGATTCTACCCCTACTTGGTAGGTTGTGTGAAAGTGACTCGGCCTGAATGCATTTTACATCCCAAAATATGGCTTGTCTTTTCTCCTAAACCTATCAGGGCAGTCAGAGCAGCCAAGGAGTACTATAAATTCAGGCATAAAATGGCCACATAGACTTGGATCACTGTACATCTTTCTAGAACCTTCTTTCATGCTCTGGCTTCCCTGAGGTAAAGTGTGGGGACTCTGGGATCCAGATTTGTTAGAAAGTTGTTTTCTTGGGAGGCAATGCTAGATAACTCCAGGTAGGAACAGGAAGTGATTAGGAACTGGAAGACAGGGTGTACCAGCCAGTTGTTGTCACTAAGTGAGTAAGCACAGTTCTGATAAGGAGTGCTGGAGGTTCATGTAAATCATGTTATTAATAGAACCCTTCCTACAGGGTGAGAGAGCTGGGGGTTCTCCACCCACTCCTACCAGCCATGGCAGGATTCTGCTGCTGGCCTTCACTGTAGGCAAATGGGCCATGGTCCTGGGGGCTCTAGGTCAGGTGGGGTGTGAAGAAATGGCATAGTGCTGGACAATGTCATCCAGATTTAAATCCCCAGACTGGGATCTTTAGCAGGGCAAGGTCAGAGACTGTACTCAATGCAGCATGTACTTCTCAGCATAGTGCCAGGCACACAGCAGAACTTCATCAATACCCTTGGAATGCGCTGGCTCGCCCCAGCCCTGCTACAGGCCTCTCTAAGCTGAGCTCTCTCTGCTGGTCCTGTCTGTTCTAGTATATTCAGCTCTTGCTTCTTTGTATTTTGCTTTCCTGAATTATGTCCTCTTTCTCCACACTCCTGTGGTCACTCTTTCTCCACACTCCTGTGGTCCCAAATGGCTGTCTGGAGGGGCTGTGGCAGAGAGATCTCATTACTTCCAGAGATGGAGTTTTTAAACCAAATAAGACACGTGCTCTGCTGGTTAGGATTGTCTTCACCATAACGTGAGGTAGAAGGTTTGAAATTAGGATTGTCCTCCCAATCTTAAGGCATGTCATCCCTGTGTGCAGACCAGGAAGTGCCCTGGGAAGAAAGGCAGGTGTGGGTTTGGAATCAGAGACCAGCATGAGAAGAACACTTTCACTGCTTACTAGACAATGAGCTTGGCCTTGTTCTGTAACCTCTTGGGACCTCAGTGTTTGCATATCTGAAATGGGGATAGTTGTATGACTGACTTCAGGAGGTGGGTAGAGAGAATCCTAGAAGTAGAGGAAGAAAACACACAGCATCTGTGAAGCACCCCGCCTCCACCTTTAGTCTTTCCATGATTTTCTAAGCATGTGTTGATTGACTGTTGGTTACAGCATGCCTGTAGATCTACCTTACGTCCCGTCTAATCCACATGGATGGAGAAGCTCACTTTTGCTCAGTTGCCACATTTGCAAGGACACCTTCTAATAGAATCAGATCTAGGAAGCTTGGGTCCCTTTGCAGAAAATACAGGATCCACAGCAAAGTTCAAGCCCCTGAGACAGAGGGCTTCTCCTGGTTTCCTTAAGTCCTCATGGGCACTGCAATGCCTTTCTCCACCGATGTTCATTGAGAGCCTGGTCCAGGCCAGGCCAGGGTTCCTTGCTGAGGATGTGGCAGAGAATGAAGCACATGCCTGGCTGGCTTGTATGGGACTCAACAATCGGGGGCAAGACAGGCCAGTGATGGTGAAGACAAGACCAGTTAGTTGACTTGTCCAAAGGTCTTGGAGCCAAGTACTCTTCTAAGCACCTTATCATAAAAGCTTCCTCATCCCTCAATAGTTGGAGGAGGAACAGTGCTTTGGTTGTCCCCATTTTCCATAGGTGACAACTGAGGCACTGAAAAATCAGGTCACTTGGCCAAGGTCATGGAGATAGCACAGGAGGAAGTGTTGGCTGCAAAACCCTCCCAGGGGGCTACTGCTTTGGGCTCTTTATCACCCACGGCCTGCAACCTCTTTGTCATGCTGTGGCCCCTGTGACTTGTCTGTCACCAAATAGTGATTCACTGCAGGGCATTTCCTGAGTCCTCTTCCACCTCAGAGTGCCTGTGTCTCACAGAGAGTTAACCAGTTTCCTGGGCCCCACTGGAGTTCCTAGTTTTGCCAATCTGGGGTGGGGTCTGAGAATGTGTGTTTTTAACAAGGTCTCAGGTGACCCTGAAGGTGATGTGTCTCAACACAGGTGACTTTCCCCCTCCCCTTGGGTCATTTGACAATGCCTGGAGACCTTTCATGTTATCACAAGTCAGGGGTGCTAGTGCAAAACTCAGGTAGAGGCCATGGGTTCTGCTGAATGTCTACACTGCACGGGGAAGACCTCTACAGACTGTGAAGGATATGGCCTGATGGGCCAAGGGCACCAAGGTGAGGAACCCAGTGTGGAGTACAAGCACATGAACTTGGTTGTGTGAAGGTATGGCCTTGGGGCTTGTTTCAAACGTGGCTTCTGTCAGTGCAAAACACCAGCACCTCTGTGTGGCAGCGTTTCTGACAAGCTCTGAGCAGGGATGCTGGTGCTTCTGACCAAGCGACCACACTTTGAATAGCAAAAGTGACATGGAGTTCTTAGGACACCATGAACTTCTCAGAAACACAAAGTGGACATCTCCTGTGTTAGATCAGAAGAAAAGAAACTCTGAGTTGGAATAATCCCTTTTCAACTCACCTAGTTGCAAGTTTGCCCCTAAAGCAGTGCTGAGACAGCGGGGCCAGGTGGGGGACAGTGCTCCACTCCTCTCCTAGCTGCAGGCAGTGACCTGCTGAAAATGAGGAGGGAGAAGAGGTGGGTGAGAACTGCCTTGCTTCAGTCCCCAAGCATTCAGTCAAGTCTATTTTCACCTGGAGTGGTGGCTTCTTTTCCAGGGCCCACGCTAGCATTGGGGTTTGCATCTGCCTGACTTTCAATTCTGAAAATGGAAGATGGGAACTGGCTGCTTGAGACATGGTTGCTCTCTTGGGAGAGGGTATGGGAGAAATGACAAGACGTCCAGCCCTCCAGAGCCCGCACCCCTGCCCCTGTGATAAATGGCAGCATTAACAAGGTTTGGTTGAGAGGGTCTCCACAGATTTGTGACTTCCCATGTCCGCCAGCAACTGTCACTATGGCTGGCAGAACAGAAGGCCTTTCAAGAGTGAGCTGGGGAGAACAGAGAGGGGAAAATATCATCAAATAGAAGGCAGAAGCCAAAAGTACCCTTGGCCTAGCGGGATATGGTCCATACTATCATTTTAGGAATGGGGGACATTCTGCAATAAACCCACTATCAGATCGTGTCATTGAGGTTTAGCTTCTAAGATTTAGGCAGAAACTCTCCAATGAAACACAAAGTTCCTGGCTTCTTTCAACTGAGAAAGTCTCCAGGTTTTGGCTCCTGGCCTATATGTATCAGGAAACATTTTCTTGAAGGAAACAAACACGTTGCACTGAATAAACATATATTTGTTGTAGCTTACCCTGAGACATCATATTGATGGGTCTTAAAAATTGATTCATTTTACAAATTCAGCAGCTTATTCTGAAGTTCCATTTCCCTCAAAATCCCTTATGATTGGCACATTAGCCAACAAGCAGAATTCTCTGAAGCCCCAGCAAGAAAAAAATAAAGTCAAATTCCTATTTGCTGATATTTGAGGAAAACAAGGGAGAAGCAAGGGGCCCCACTCACTGGTGACAAGGTCTGGTTGAACATCTTGTATCTAATGCTTACCAAGAATGGTAGCAGAAACAGCACTGGTTCCTCAAACAGGGCAAGAGAGAGGTTGACACAGATGAAGAAGTACATGGCCATCCGCATGGCCCAGTGATTAAAAAATGGTAAAGTCTGGAGAGGAAAAACAGTAAAGGTGGTTCTAACCACTGAGCAGGAGTTATATAACACTCAAACTTCTGTGCTAAGATGAACAGGGGCCGGGGCTGGGACGGCAGCTCAGTGGTAGAGCAGTACCCAGCACGCACCAGGTCCTGGGTTCCATCCCCAGCACTGCCAAATAAACGGGTAAATAAACAAATAAATAAATAAGACTTGTGATGGGTCACATGCCCTTTAGGTTCTCAGGAGCAGGGGTGATATTACTTGAGCTCAAACTATAAAACACTAACAGAAACATCAAGATGATGATCATATCTCAAAGCACACTTGGTGGACAGTCTCGAGCCAGCTTTAGCACCTTCTTCACGGAGTTGTTGTGACAGTAATAAGAGAACACTCTGAACCAGAGACTGACAAGGTGAACCCTCAATTACAGTGACCTAATGCCATGTGGGCGTAGCTGAGTCCAATGTGAAAATGTGCACAGCCCGTCTCAACGCGGTATACTCAGGACAGATGTGGCTGCCACACACCAGATCTCTGCAGGGTGGGACAGTCCCCCACTCTTGCTTGGCAGTCTGGGCATATGAGATGTTTGTTGCTTTTGGAGACCCTGACACCAAGTGCTGATGTAAGAGAGGGTTTTTCCTTACTCTAGCCAAGGGCTTGGTCTTAGTTGAAACTTTAGGGGGAGATAGAAAAGGCTGGATTTTCAGGAAAGGAGTGAATGTGTGGGTAGCATTAGGAGGTAAAAGAAGGGAAAAGAGAAGCCCTCTTTTGCACTCCAGGTAACGCTGGCTAGGAAGAAAGGTGGCCATGTGCGTCCAGCTTGGGCAATCCATCTCCTGGCCCTGGTGGTGTCCATTACCCCCGATCTGATATTAATTGACCGGATGCTCCCTGCACGAGGAACACTGTGTTCTTAGAACTTAACCCAAACCACCAGGCTCAGGGGCTGGGCTGCAGATCCATGGTGGAGCACTTGCCTAGCACAGGCCTGTCTCTGAGTCAGCTCCCAGCACCGCAGAACAAAACACTCTTGGGTTTTACCCAAATTATGTGCCGTACCTAGACCCCTCTGAAAAGTTTCTGTAGAAAGAATGCCTCCAGGTTTGTCTCAACCTCTAGAACTTAAGGTGGACAAGTGGGACAGCTAGATGATTAAATTACCTGATAGCCTGAGGGGAAGTTTGGAATGGAACATTCCTGTTGTACTGGGCATCAGAAACATAGGCAGCTCCAAGAGAAGGTTCTGGAAGGGAGAAAACGTCAGCACAGGAACTAAACTGCTTTCCTTGTGGTAATGCATCAGGCACGGAGGGGAGCCCTGCCCCTCCACCTGCAGCCTGGCTCCCTAGAGGTTGCCACCATCAGCAGAGCCATAGGTGCCTTTCCTGGTGGGTTCCCTGGGACCAAGGATCCTGCAGCAGAGCTGGCCACGTGCACACTGCATTTTCTAGAACTCAAATACAGGTTCTCATTTGAGGAAGGAAAATAAGAAAGCACTAAACAGAATATGTACATGGCTTACGTGGCATATTTACACATAAATAAAGGTTGCATCTGTCCAAATATACATATGAGTATATGCACACAAACCCAAGTATAGAAACCCCAAATTATATTTAAGCCACTTGGTGGGTGATTGAAGGGATTTTTGAGGCGAAATCTGACAAGTGAATTATCCATGTCTTCCAAATCTACTTAAGGTAGATCTCTATACATACATGGAACTGAAAACCAGTCACAAGGCTTTCATGTAACTCATGGTGGGCACTTTTCAGCCAATATATTCTGGACTTTATCCCCCTGTCAGGACACAGAGCTGTATTCTTCTTAACAAGCAACTTATGATTCTGATAATACTCATTTTTTTTTCTATTCAAACATAGTTGCATTACATATTCTTATGAGGGTGGGTACGACAGAACTCAGGGAGCTTAACCACTCAGCAACATCCCCCCTTCCCCACCCCCAGCCTTGAGACAGGGGCTTGCTAAGTTGCTGAGGCTGGCTTTAAACTTGCAATCCTCCTACCACAGCCTCCAAGTGCTGGGATTACAGGCATGTGCCAATGTGCTCAGCTCAACATTCTTTTGTATATTATACACACACACACACACACACACACACACACACAAGAATATCACACGTGCACACATAAATACCTTGGGACCCTATGAGTGGTTTTGTAGGATTAAAAAAGTGCATTACGTCTTGATGAAAGAAGACATAGACATCCCACAGGCTTCCAAATGGTATGCAAAGAAGACATGTGCAGGTAAGCATGCGCATGCGCCCAAACACATACACACTTGCGTGCACGTTCTCCTGCTTGTCACTAAGGGTGATGTGATTTTAAACAGTGTCTAACACCGACCAGCCAAAGGGGCTTCTAGAGACTTTGTTTGCCTTTCCTTAGGACCAGGACTGCTGCCTCCCTGTGTGATGATTCACATTCTGATTCTGCATCGATGAGATAAGAACATACACACACTGACCAGCTATTTAGCCCTTTCCATAGACTTCAGAAAGAAAAATAGTCTGATAAGCTAATTGACTGCCTTAGCTATCCACTGTAAACAGAAGCCATCTTCCTGCCTGTTTTGAATGGGTGTCTCTTACTGGTCAGGCAAGTTAATCTTAAAAATGCATCACGTATTCAAAGGGTCAAAAGATTCCCAGCTGTATGCAGATGGTCAATCATAGTTCTATAAAGCTGTTAAAAATTATCCAAACAGAAAAGAAATGCTTGAATTAAAAGTTGATGCAGAACGATATCCTTAGAGATGGATTCACTGCTGTAAGAATGGATTGCTTTTGGAGTCTCACACATTCCAGGGCAGGAGGACACTTCACCAGGGCACATTCCCAAAACCTCAGATGCACTATATATGTTTTTGACACATTATACATTTTCTTTAACATATCTAATAAAATATTAATAGAAAAACTATTAATATCAATTATTTTTCCATCAAGCATCTTTAATATTGAGCAATAAAGAGTTTCCCAGTATACTCTTAGAATTCTGTTTTAGGTAAAAACATCTTGTATCAATAAGAGTTGATTTGTTTCTAGCATGCATTTTCAGTGCATGCACATCAACTTTAAGAAAATTCTTTACCTTATATAAATGTTAAAATAGATTCTACTGTCTTTTATGCCTAAAAAAGAAAAAGAAAAAAATATATGTTTAAAAAAAATAAAGTCCTATTAAAGCTCAGAAAGATCATACTGGGGCAGCAAAGAATTCTGACTTTTTAAAAAAGAATTTACAGCAATATCTTTTTAAAGTTCTGCTGTTCCTGGTTTGAGAAGATGACACAGGGTTTGGTGTAGCCTGTGTGCTCAGCATGTACAAAGCCTGGATTTGATTGACACCCAGGAAAAGAAATTTAAAAAATGAAGCCTCCTTATGACTGGACCCTGAGACAGGAGCCCTTTGACACTCACAAGCTTGAGGTAGACCATTCACAGGCCCTCCAGAGGGAGGATGGGGAAAACCACTCCCACCAACCCTGGGAGCCAGGCCAGGGGGTTATCTCCCTGAGACATCACCCAGACACAGACCTTAATGAGACCAGCACAGGTTTCCCTCCAGTGCCCCTGGCCATGCGGACACCTCTGGTTGTCAAGATCTGCTCAGGCTCTGTAACACCAAGCCTGCTCCAGACAGTCCACAGAAGTGCTCTCGAGGCTTTCCCTGCCTTAAGAGGAGGCACATTTCTGACATCTGTCTCCACTTGCAATCTCCTCTACTCTGCCTTCTGGGCCTACTTCCCTCCTTCCCGTTACTATGCAACTTCTTTCTCCTGCCCATTTCACTTGGGAAATGTTGTTCTCAGCAGATGAACTGTAGTAAGCACGCTTACTTGTACTAAAGCCATTTGTGTCTTCCCAGAAAACAAATTCTTTTCACCCAACTCAAGAATGTGACCTATCTTAGACACCCCATTCTAACACTTTATACTTTTTAAGTTCATATGGTGTATTAGTTTGCTTTATGCCACTGTAAGACCTGAGGTTGCTCATTTATAAAGAGAAAAAAGTTTATTTGGCTCACAGTTTCCATATCCAGTTCATATTTGATTGACCCTGTTGCTTTAGACCTGTAGTGAGGCAGCACAGTATGGCAGGCAATGCATGGTAGAGCTACCCACTCACCTCACGGCAGCTGGGAAGTAGAAAGAGAAAGCCAGGAAGGGACCAGGGTCCCAACATGCCCTTCAGAGGCACACCCTTAATGACCAAAGATCCCCCACTTGACCCCACCTCTTAAACATTCCACTACCTCCCAAGAGAGTCACAGGCTGAGGATGGAGCCTTTAATATATGGGACTTTGGGGAACATTCTAGATCCAAATGATAGCCTTTGGGAACCACTGTCAGTATCTACCATGAAAATGGCAACCACCAAATACAGATGCTCCCCTGGAGGCACCTCCTACAGGCTGCACCAGCCCACAGAGGGCCCTGGTGGACACAGGGGTTCTCAGTCTCCACGGCAGGGGTCCACTCCCTGGGGAGCTCTCAAAGACCCTGGTGCCAAGAACACCCCACACCAGCCATGTCAGAACCCACAGGAGGCGGGACCTGGGATCAGCTTTTTAAAGTTCAAATGTGACTTGACGGTCCAGTGACAGTGGGAAGCAGGGTCTACACTGGCATTTCCCTGCAGCTTCCCTCCTGAGGTCGGTTCTCACTGCACCGTGAGGGATGCACCTCCCTTGTCTCCTCTTCTCATAGCTGTGACGTTTCCTCTTCTCCTCGAGATTGAAAACTGGATTTTAAACAGTTGTGTTTCCTCCCTCCCCTCCTGTCCCAACTTTGTAAGCCTTAGAAGGGAGGGGAGAGCACAGAAAGGAGGCACAGATGATTCCAGAGGTTCTCAGGGGAGAGCAAGGATGTTCCTTCCAAACGCCCAGCAGACACCCTCTTCCGTCTCCCCTGCCCTAGGAGTGACCACCGCCAGCCCCAGATTCCGTCAGGCAGGCAGGCGACAGGAGCCGGGAATCTGAAGCTGCTGATGGAAGTGCTTTGAAACACACTAACATGTCTTGATGATATAGATAAGAAAATCAGCAAATCTAGCTTTATTTCAAGGTCAAGAGAAGTCCCCACACGTCTTAACTTACATTCTTCCACTCGGGTTTTTCCTCTCAATGCCAATACTCCGTCTGTCACTACATACAGTCTTGCCCCCGTCTTGCCTGACTCCACTCCTGCCATAAACTCATCCTGCACGTGGATAAACAGAGCAGGCCCCTGTTTCCCAGGGCCCCCTGTGCGAAAGCTGCCAGTGACTTCTCTTCCCTTAGAGCTACTCTCCTTTTCCCAGATAACCAAGTGGGAGATCCTTGGCTTGGCCTTTAGGGGCCCCACAATCCCCTCTCTCCAACTTTATCTCCCTGGCTTTTTCTCCAGGAACAACATTCTCTGGAAAAAACAGATGGGATTCCTTGTCCACTGCCCTCCAGGGGCTCCCCCTCCACGCCTGATCTCATGCTCAGGTGCTACCCTCCCACTGTCCTTCCTTGGACTCCATCTCACACTGCAGTCTCTCCAGGAGGACGAGCGATCCCACATTTCCACATGGAAAGACCACCCAGAGAAGCTGGGGCAATGCCCGTACAGTGCGCATCCGGTACAGACAGCAGCCACAGGTGGAGGGCACCGGCCACTCTAGCAAGAAGGGTGAGTGAGTAAGTGACTGCATACAGGCATTATGACAAACACCTCGTGTCCCTCAGCATAGCCACTTGCAAACCAACAACCCACAGGCCAAGTGCAGTCTAAAGGTATGTTTTGTTTGGCCTGTAGAATGTGTTTAGGATGTTGGCTACTAATTCAATTTTTTTCAAAACTGGAACTTACACAAAAATTTGAAATTATGATTTCTCTTTAAAAGATGAATAACATCTGGCAAGGTGGGGCTGTGTTATGGTTAGTTATTGCTGTTCGCCCCAGTACTTCATCACCTGAACTTAATATTTTCCCGTGTTCTTCGGGTCAGCTGGGCAGTCCTTTTGGAGTCCACTTAGCTGATCCTGAAGGTCATGAGCACTGGGTGTTCTAGGAGGATCTTGCTCACATCTCTTGGCCATGTGCATCCAGAGCATCGAGAGAGCAAGCACCAACACTCATGGGCTTCACACACCTCTGCTTATGGACATCTGCTAATGTCCCATTGGCCAAAGCAAGTCCCATGGCCCACTGCAGGTTCAAGGGCTGCAGAAATGGACCCTAACTGTATGGAAAGGAATGGCAAAGTCACCTTGCAAAGGGGCCTGTATTCAAGGATCAGAAGACTTGGTGAGCATTTTTGCAATCTATGATCAACCCCATGACACAGCTGGAGGTGGGTGACTGTGCTTTTCTTAGGGCAAGGAACATGCCCTCCTGATCATCACAAGCCCTGTCCCCTCTGTCACTGAATCATTCCCACCTAGCTGGCTGGTTTTATGTTGCTCTTGAGGGCACTGCAGATTAAACCCACACTGCTCTCTGGTGAGACCAGGGAGCCCTGGCCAGCCCTCTGCAGGCTTCTGGTAACTGCCATCTTCCCCTGACAAGAACTTCTCTGCAAATGGCTATAAGGTAACACCAGGGACCCAAGAGCTTGAAGACAGAGTAATCACAGACCTGCATGAAAAAGTTGAAGAGTGAGAACATTCAAATAGAAGCACACAAAATATCAAGAGGTGACCACAGAGGACAGTTGACAAGAAACAGCATGGGGCACAGGCTCTCAGCCCTGGCTGCACCTCAGAATCCCCTAGCAGCCTTAAAGTTACTGGTGGCATGAGCCACATCCTGACCAGTAAAATCAGAATCTCAGGGGCAAAGCTGAACAAAGTACCTTTCTAAAAACTTCCCAATGAGTCTGACCAACAGTGAGGTTGGGAATCCCTAGCATTGGGATATTTCTATTTCAACTCTGAAAGTGAGGGATTCTGATGCATTTTTCAAGGACTATGCAGTTTCCTGTTCTGTGACCCAAAGCTAACTTACAAAAGATTAACCCAGTCAACTGGCCACCCACCTCCCCAGATCTAGATGTTCTGCCGTCTCAGAAAATATGGGGCTCTGCTGAGGACTGTTTGTTGGTACCAGGTGCATTACCCTTAGTGCCTGCTGCCTGGAGGAGGTCTCTGAAAGACCTGGAGTCACAAAATCTCTGGCTTCTGTAGACAAGCATTAAACAAAACGGCTCACACTGGAGTCAGCCAGGAATCTGACTTATTCTCTGTTCTTCTTCTATTTGCTAAGTTGCTGAGGCTGGCTTTGAACTTGAGATCCTCTTGCCTCAGCCTGCCCAGCCACTGCGATTTCAGGCCAGTGGCACCATGCCCAGCTGTATTTCTTGATCTCTCAAAGTATTAGTCATCTGCATGCATCTCTTATTTAGACAAAGAAATATGAAACACACAGAGGGAGGGCATCGAGCATCTCTGGCTAAAATGATTTTCTCTCCACTGAAGGCTCTCATGATCACAATGAAGCCTGTCATTGTGTAAATGCTGGGACCAAGGGCAAGACTGGGAACCAAGAAACCATCTCCTCCTCCTGTTTTTTGCCTGATCACTCATTCATTCACCCACTCACTCACAGAGAGGACTTAGTAGAATCCACCTGTTGGAAGGGGCCTGACTTCTGTGGGAGAACAGCAGGCCAGATGGGAAGCCCAATGTTCCACCCCACACATAAGGGCCCTGTGGACTCTCTCCAGCAGTCTACTAGCCCACTGGGAAGCAAGGAAGCAGGGGATACCATTTAGCCCAGAGTTGAATGGCAGGGCCAGCCCAGGAAAGATGGGAAGCAGGACTAAAACACTCTGACCTCCTACACACTTGCATGGCCTGAAGGAAATGACCAGCATCACTGTGTGCCAGACACTGGGCTGGACCCAACCTGCGTGGTCATCCCCCAAGGTGAGTGAGATTTACCAATCCCACCTTACAGAGGCTCAAGGAGGAGACCAGCCCATGATCTGGAAACTGCTCCATCAGAACAGGGGTTCTTGCCTCTCTCTCCACCCTCTGTTTCTTATCCCTCCAAAAGACGCAGCCTAAGAGCAGCAGCTTGGAAGCTCCAAGTCATCCAGAGGAGCCTGTCTGTCACAGCAAACACACAGAGCCCACTGTGGAGCTGGGTCCCACAGGCTCAGGAAAAGCCAGGGCTGCAAAACCCCATCCTGCGGTGGGACCCTTGGTTGTTTTCCTTTTGGTACAGAGCCCAGTGTGAGGCTCTGGAGCCAGGCCAGCAAGACCTGGAATCAGGTCTCCACGCAATCCAGCTCAGTCCCCAGAGATTGGAGGCCTCTCCTGTGGCACAGGCTTGACAACTTCAAGTGACCCCCAACTTGCAGGGCTGCCCTCCAGCCCACCGTGCGCTTCTTGGCTTCGCAGCTCTCCAGAGCAGCCGGGGCTCTCAGGGTGCAGAGGACAGAGAAAGCGCCCCAAGCAGAGGTTCTCCCTGTCCCATGTCCCCACAGGGGCCTTCGTTCGCAGCAGCAGGTGCTTGCTTTTAGCCGGTTCCTTTTCTCCCGGGGGCTTTTCTCTGGGGAGGCATCTGGCGAGGGGAGGGCGACCAGACGCGCTGCGATCCGGGCGCCCTCGGGCACCAGGGACGGCGTCCCTTACCTTTTGGGCGAGAGGCTCATCGCAGGGCTCCAGACGTAAGCGACTCACCCCGGTGGCTGGGCCGGTCCGGGGCATCACGGCTGCGGCGCACCAGAAAGGGATGCTCCAGCATCTGGGCCCGCCAGCAGACTCTGCCCCCAGCAGGCCCCGGTTGTGCTGGGCTGTCCAGGTGACACAGTGGATCGGCCCGGGGCGAAGGACCTGCTCTGGCCAGAGGAGACAGCTCCGGAGGCCCCTTCCAGGACACGCTGGCCGGGGCGGAGCGGGGTGGACCGCATGCGGGGCTGCGGGACCGCGCGGGTGGCCTGGTCAGCAGCCCTTGGCCCAGCGCGCAGACTGTGCGCCCCAGCGCGACACTGTGTGTGCCCTGCTTTGGGATCAGCGGAATAGGAAGGGAACCTTCCTCCAGAGCTTTTTTGGAGAATTAAATGATTTAATATATGCCCAGGGGCTGCTGCTGCTGGGCGCTGGTAAATATTGGCTCCCTCTTGCCCTGGTGGAGTCCCCCAGAGATGGGGTGTGGACTTTAACTCGGGCTCCTGTCGAGGATGCCCCCAGAGAAAGATATGTGGGTCCTCCTTTCTTCTCCTGGGGCTTCCCAGTACCAGCCTGACCTGGAACTCTGTGTTGCCAGAAATGCTAAATTTTCAAGAGAAAATGGAAATGTGAATTTATTTATTTATTTATTTTGTGTACTAGGGATTGACCTCAGGGGCACTCAACTGAGCCACATCCCCAGCCCTGTTTTGTATTTTATTTAGAGACAGGGTCTTACTGAGTTGCTTTGAAATTGCAATTCTCCTACCTCAACCTTTGGAGCTGCTGGGATTATAGGCATGTGCCACCAAGACCAGCGGAAATCTGAATTTTCATGATCCTGTTCCTGAGTTTTTTTTCTTTTAATGTTGGCTATGAATTTAAAATAAAGATAAATCCTTCCATGCCACCAAGGGCCAGCAAGGGCAAGTGTTGCTGGACACCAGTACCCACCAAATCCCTGGTCACCTCCAGAAGGGCGAGGCCTGGAGAGGCTGTGACTGGCTCTGTCACCTGTAGGCACCTACTGTCCTTCTGGATGGTTCAGCAGGAATCTGTTAGGTCCTGATGGCTGGCAAGGTCAAGGTCAGAGAGAGAAAGATGGGCAGAATTACAGCCCCAAGGATTCTATCCCTTATCCCTGGAAGTGTATAATCTATTTCTTTTCAGACAAATGAGAAGTTTACAGATGTAATTCAGGTTCCTAATCAAGTGACTTTAAAAATAGGGAGGTCACCCTAGATGACCTGGGTTGGCACCATGGAATCCCAAGGGCTCTTAATGTCAGCAGAGGATGGAAGGGGAGGTGAACCTTTCCAAGCCCATCAAGGACCCTGGGCAGGTTGGAAAGCTGTTACCTCCACCTGCAGGGGCAGCCCCAGGCCTCCAGGAAGGAGCAAGGCTCAGCCCGTGCATTTATGGGCGCCTGTGAGACCCCACTCAGAGGATGCGGCCTTGCCTCACGGACCTCTGGCAATACAGGCTGTGTGAGAAAGCACTTCAGTCTCCTCAGTGTGTTAAGGTGGAAACCTGACAGAATGCTGGCCTGCGCCTCAGAGCTCACATCATGCTCCAGTCACAAGGCTGGCCCGTAGAGCCAACTGTGTGGCCTCAGCTCCTTGGGGGCGGCCAAATCCCACATCTGCAGCCCCACCTTTGATTGTTCCCACCCAGGCCCCACCTCACATCCCCTCTGAGCCCTTCCTCAACTTCTCAAGGCCAGCGGATCACGTCCTCTCTGGTCCTGACTCTTCATGAAGAAAGCCACGTGGCACTTTGCAGATGTAATCCTCCCCATCTTTCCGGCCACAGCATCTGTCAGAGGAAGGAGAAAGGCAGGCTCTTGACTGAGAATCTGTCTGGTCCTATTCCTATCTTGGTTGGTAGGCTTCTATTTTATTGCTTGAAATTGATCTGTTTAAATTTTCTTTGTCTTCCTGATTCAATTTGGGTAGTTCATATGTCTGTAGAAAAATGTTGATGTCTTCAAGATATTCTATTTTATTGGAGTATAAATTTTCAAAATAGGTTTTTTTTAAAAAAATTATTTTTTAGTTGTAGTTGGACACAATACCTTTATTTACTTATTTTTATGTGGTGCTGAGGATCGGACCCAGGGCCTCATGTGCTAGGTGAGTGCTCTACCGCTGAGCCACAACCCCAGTCCCAAAATAGGTTCTTATTATATGTATTTCAGTAGTGTTTTTCATGATATTTTCTTTTTCTTCACGAATTTTAGTGATTTGAGCTCTCTCTCCCCTTTTTTTCGTTATCGTGGCTGAGGGTTTATCAATTTTATTTATTTTTTCAAAGAACCAAAATTTTGTTTTGTCAATTTTTTCATTTGTTTCTTTTGTTTTAATTTCATTAATTTCAGCTCTGATTTTAATTATTATTTCCTGTCTTTGACTACTTTTGGTGTTGATTTTGTTCTTTTTCTGGGGCTTTGAGATGTAATGTTAGGTCATTGATTTGTTGACTTTTTATTCTTTTAATGAGTGAGCTTAATGCAATGAACTCTCCCTTTAGCACTGCCTTCATAGTGTCCCAGAGATTTTGAAAAGATTGTTCATTCCTTTGGTTTGTATCTCTGTGCCTTCATCTATTCCAATAAATCTTAAATGTGGTCTTTTATGTTATCCCATTTTTCTTGGAAGTTCTGTTCATGGTTTCTTACCATCTTCTTTGTGCGGTTGACTTAATTTCCAGAGTATATATTTTGTCTTCATTCTTGAAGTTCTGTCTTCTAAGTGGTCTAGTCTGTGGTTGATGATACTTCCATTGAAATTTTAATTTTGTTCGTTTCCTTAATTTCAGGGATTTTGGTTGTTGTATTTTTCCACAATCTAACTCTATTGAAATGATCTTTCACTTCCTGTATTTTCTCTTTGATTTTACTCCTTGTACTACCTTTAATTCATATTAGCTTAACTATGTACATTTTAAATTCCTTCTACTGTGTTATCTATGGATTCTATTGTTGGAACATCTTGGTTTGTTTGAGGTGCTTTGTTCCCTTGTTTTTTCATGTTGTTGTTGTGTCTTCTGATCTAGTGGTATGGATCTGAGGCAGTAGTTTCTACCCTGTAATCTTATAGTGTCCCTGAAGGCTTCTAGTACCTTACCTTTAAGGGAGAGACTAATAGTAACAGCACCCAGTGCAAACAATATACACTTTTAAACAAAATAGTTCCTATTAAGGCTTCTACAGTTTTGTCACAATAAACAGAAATAATATGTTAAATTATTGTCTACAATATAAAGAGTAAGTCTACTGAAAGGGTTTACAGTTTCTAATGATGGACAGTGAAGGAACAGAAGTAGTGTGAGATGTGATATTTATGAGGGAGAAAGAGAGAAGATAAAGGTAAAAATTTATAGTAAGGACAAGGGGGGAATTAATAGAGGTTGGCTGTTCGTATGAGAGAAGTAAGAGAATCCAGGGAGACAGGTAGGTGAGAGAAAAAAATATATACAGATTTTAAAGAATAATATAAATAATCAAAAAGTAAATATATAAGAATACACAGAAAATCTGTATTATACTATTCAGCCATTCCATTTCTCAATAAATTGATGCATGAAAAATATTTAAATTCTAAGATGATAGAGATGTGAGAGAGGGGGCAAAAGAAAGAATAAAAGGAAAAGTCTCAATGGAAAATTGAATGATAGCTTCCATTGGCTTTCAAAAAATTTCTCAGCTTCCCTTCTTTGATGATAGGTGGAGTTGTCTGAAGTTTGATGGTAGGTTCGGTCCAGTTTTCTGGGACCTGTTGGGTGGTGATCCGATAGCAAAATGCCCTCACGCCCTTTTCCAGTCTTCCCCACCATTGTAGCTGGCCTCCTTTGTACCTGTGCACTTCAGGACTCACTAAGCTGTAGACAGCCCAGTTTTCTCCAGCTGAGTTCCCCGCAGCAAACTGCCCCAAGTCTCTGGTGTTCCATGGGTTTGATAGACCCAGACTGACCCACATAAGCCCAGCTACAATCTGATGGACTTGGGCTTCAGATTTCCCCAGGCTCTGCCTTGCTACAGACCCTCAATCTCAATTCCTCTGTTTCAACTTGCAAGGAGAACACCAGGAATGTCCTCACACAAAGGAACAACACTACAAATAGGCAGCCAGAAGGCGGCCACTAGCACACCCAGCAGAAAGACCTCAGATGCAACCAGATTTGCAGTTCCCCGACAATATATCTCCAGGCCCTGGCTGGTGTCTCCAAACTGAAGCCCTGCCGCAGTGGCAAACTTGGAGGCCCTAGATGGTGTCCCAAAATTGTGGTGGCCACGTTTAATCAAACCTGTGGGTACTTTGTCAGTGGACTTCTGGGTAGTGGGCAGCGGGTGATCCACTTGCAGTCTGTGGGCAGTCTGCAGGCAGGAGATCTGCAGGTGGACATTGGGCTGTGGGCAATGTGCAGGCAAGAGGTGGGCAGATAGGCAAATGGCTGATGATAGGTAAAAGTCATTTAATGATCTGTGCTCAAAAGGTGAGGGATTTGCTGGTAGATGGCAGGTGATCACGGAGGGCAAATGAGGGGTAGCCAGGGATCAGTGGGCAGTAAGGCTGCCTTTCAGAGGAACAGTATTTCCTCTGGTTGAATCCAGAGTCATGGAGTGACAAGGAATGTAGCCTCTCTCTAAGTCCACCATCTTGGATCTCCCTGATGGTGACACTTTTGAAGTATTTTTGAATGCAGGAAAGTGTAACAGTCAGCTAGTAGTGTCTTCCTACCATCAGCATATCAACAAATAACTCCTCACTAAACTCAGGCAATAATCATATTTTTTTTTTAACTTTGGAGTGGCAGACCTAGTACTAAGCTAGTAGCATTAATAATCAAGTAAATTCAAATAAGCAATCTACTGGAGTCTGATATAGAAACTGTGGTTTGATTTGGCAGTGACTTGTAAATGTTAAGAGAAGTAGAACTTAAATTATTCCTAAGGACAATTATCCATTTACAATAAGTGGGTTATGTTTATTTTTTAAGTTTCTTATTCTGTAAATATATGTCTAGAATTATGCTTCTTAAGCACTCAGTACCTCTTATAATTACAGTATGTGAGCAATTTATATGGCTATCTGTTCATAAGGAGAGCTAGTCCCTGGCAGGACAATCTAGCTCCCCAAAACAACTTCACACCCAAGAAGGGAGAGGATGGATTTTTGGTGGACAGTTAGCTGTGTCTGCCACAGGTTGGGACAGGAAATAACCTATCAGTTACAGTTAGCCATCTGTATGAAAATACACTAATTTTATAAACAGGGTATTTTTTTTTAAAAAAGTTAGCCATAAGTGAACTTCCTTATTTCAGGCTTCAGTATTTCTAAAGAAGCAAACTATGTATGATAGAAGACTTCATAGCTCAGACCTTCTTGAAGTTTGTTTTCTAAAGCAGAGTGTCTGATAAATTTAATTTTGTATTTTTAGGTGGGAAAAGGATCTAGAAAGATATTAGTTGTTCTTATTTTAACTTAATTAGAACCAATAGAAAAAATAAGCTAGTGATATCTAAATTCTAGAAAGAATCTTTGGAGATAAGGGGCAATGTCATCATGATTTTTATTAAAAGTATCAGGGAAGAGAATTCTCTATATACTATGTGTGCCTTAGATTTCAGGAATCATGAGAAAAGCAGTAAGAATATGATGTAAGATTCTAATAATGTACCACCCAAAGGAATGAAAAGTCTAAAAATGCTCCAAACATTTTATAGGTAAAGTACAAGCACTCTGGTGGGAGAGGGAGTTCAGAGTTAGACTAGGACTGTTTCTGTATTTACTCAGCACTTCTGGTAATTGAGGAAAGACATTAAGTAGTCATATCAAAGAATTTGATGGGGGTGGTAGCAGGTAGAAATTAATAGTGAAGCTGACATTCCCTCTCCCCCACCATGTTACTTGCTCACCTTTCCTTTCACTACTCCATTAGCTACTCCTACTGGGGCTTGCTCTGTTGTGTTTTTGAGGAATGTAAATAGGAGGAGGAACTCATAATAAAGTCAAGTAGAAGAGAGGGTCATGAACCTGTTAGTATATATTTTTAGATATATTTGTAGTTGTAGTTGGACACACCACCTTTATTTTATTTATTTATTTTTATGTGGTGCTGAGGATTTAACACAGCGCCTAACTCATACTAGGCGAGCACTCTACCATTGAGCCACAACCCAGCCCCCTGTTAGTATATTCTTACAGTACAAATAGGATTTTTAGAATGACTGCTGTTTAGGAGAAGGAAAAACTAATAATAAGAGAAACATAGATCCACAGCGTAGGATAATAGAAATAATAGACGACAGAGAATACCTTGTACTGTAACGATTAAAATCATTTAACATTTGTATCAAGAGGTTGCTCTTTAAATAAAAAAAGTTAAAACAAAGATAAGAAAATAGTTAATAAGAGAGCATTTAGCTTTAAGTTATTTCAGGTCTCTCGGTTCGAAAGAATTATCTTAAGTTTCTGAAAGACTTTTTTTATATTCCCAGAGCCACACCAGTAGTAGAGAAATCATGGAGATAGGTAGACATTTCAGAAAAAAGTAAAATGATTAAAGGGTAAATTTTAATAAGTGCAGACACTGAAGTTGCCTTTAATTCTTGATAAAATTCTAGAACTGTTTATTAAACAGATGTTTGTGATAGTTTTTAAGCAATTAGGAGATTATAGACATATTTTTAAGAATTTTTTATTAGTTGTTGTTGAACCTTTATTTATTTATTCATATGTGGTGCTGAGAATTGAACCCAGGGCCTCCCACACACTTGGCAAGTGCTCTTCCATTGAGCCACAATCCCAGCCCCTATAGAATTACATTTTTTAAATAGTTACTTGTCCAGCAATGCTTTATTCACTCACTGAACCTCTATCTCTATAGAGTTGAGTAAATGCTGCCTACAAGATCATCTGTCAGTAGTACTTTCCTGTGCCATTCAGTGGTCAAACCTGAGAGGTTCCCTTCTGACAATAAGATCTAGTGATTCCTTTTTTTATCTTTTGGGGAGGGTGTGCTGGCTCTCTTTTTATTTTTCCCACATCCATAATTATTCTAATGACAGGATAAATTGATTTATCTTTTTTGGTGATATTAGAGCCTGGAATATTAAGAGCTTTAAGGCTCATTTTATATCTTTCCAGGTGTTTTGTTTTGCTCTTTTAGGAAGATTGAATTGGAATAATATATAAGCCTGCTTATTTATTAATAATATCTGTAAAATTGTTTTACTTTTGCTAGTATGTGAATAAAGATACCTTAGTTTTCTTTCGAGGTAGGGTCAGACAGGTCTCAAACTTATGGGTTTAAGCCATCCTCTCTCTGCCTTAGCCTCTCAAGGAACTAGAACTCCAGTGTGCACCACTGTACCCAGCCCCTTAAAGTTACTTTAATTTGACTTTCCAATTGAAGCCTACTCTACATTTTTCCAAATGGTGAATTGCTTTGTCAGTAACCTTTGCCAATTTTTTTGATTGATTTTTTAGAAGCTCTTAATTTATTGTGGATATTGATTCTTTCTATGTCTTTAGGTTGCACTTTCTCCATATCTGTGCTTGTCATTTCTTCATCTAATTCTTATATCTTTTTTTTTATTTTTTGGCACCAGGGATTGAACTCAGGGGCACTCAACCACTAAGCCACATCCCCAGCCCTATTTTGTATTTATTTAGAGACAGGGTCTCACTGAGTTGCTTGGCGCCTCACCATTGCTGAGTCTGGCCTTGAACTCAAGATCCTCCTGTCTTAGCCTTTAGAACTACTGGGATTACAGGCATAGCTACTGTGCCGGGCTTTCCTTATATCTTTTTTTTAAAGTATGTTATAATAATTTTCCTCTATGATTATGGATTTTCTGTTTCAAGAATACTTTCTCTCAAAATTTTTATCTGTCTTTTTATCTATCAGATAAGATAAAAATATCTTATACATAAGAATCATTAAAAAAATTCTATTATAGGTTTGTATTTTGTTTCACAATGTTAATTATTTAGCTCTTTACTCTGGAATTTATGTATGTTATGAAGTAAGGATCCGTTTTTTTTTTCCCTTCAGATGATAAAGCTTTCCAGTGCTAGTTATTAAAAGCTTTTTCACACCCGTGGCATTTACATTTTTGTTTTTTAAATACCCTTGGGTCTGGTTCTAGACTTACCCCCCACACCTCGCCCTTTTCTTTTCCAGGAACTTCAATGTTTATTCCTATGCCAGTACCACATGGCTTGATGCTGAGAACTCTGACCATGATAACAGTAGCAGCAGGGAATAAAATGTATTGAGCGTTGACATGTGTCAGTCCCAGTGATAAATGCTTTGATGTAGTTTAGCTGATTATTTCTTACAAAGCTCTTATGAGTTATGTGCTTTTAATATCTTTATTTCTTCAGGTAAAAAAAGCTTCAAGAGATTTAATTTATTCAAGTTACCAGATTATTCTAAAACCCATGTCGGTTGGTCTGTGTGTGTGTGTGTGTGTGTGTGTGTGTGTGTGTGTGCGTGCGTGTGTGTGTGTCTCTCTCTCTCTCTCTCTCTCTCGTCAGTTTTTAACAAAAGCAACTTTAAGAATACACTTTTCACTAGTGTTTGCATTCATAGTTTCCTAAGTACATATTATTATTTTCTTTCTTTTTAGATATACCTGACAGTATAATATTTTTTGACATACATACATGAAGTATAACTTATTCTAATTAGAGTTCCATTTTTGTGGTTGAACATGATGTGGAGTTATACTGATCATGTACTCATATATGAACATATGAAAGTTATGACTGATTCTTTCTACCTTCTTTCCTCTTCCAATTCCTCTCCCTTCCCTTCATTTCCCTTTGTCTAATCCAATGAACTTCTGCCCCTCACCCTCTTGTGTGTTAGTGTGTTAGTATTCATATATCAGAGAGAACATTTGGCCTTTGGATTTTTTGGAGATTTGTTCATTTCACTTAACATTGATTGTTTCCAGTTCTGTCTGTTTACTGGCAAGTACCATACTTTTATTCTTCTTTATGTCTGAGTAATATTCCATTGTGTATATATACCACATTTTGAGCATTTTTTTGTTACACTTATTTATAGATATTTGTATGTGTACTTAAAAAAATGTTAGTTTAGAAATAATTTCAAAGTTGCAAAAGAGTTTCAAAGAACTGGATACCTTCACCCATATCTACCAGATGTTAACTTTTTGTCTATGTATTCTGTGATCCCCTGCTTAGATACAGGTGTATGTATATGTGTATCCCCCTACACCATTTGAGAGTTAGTTGCAATCATACTGTCTTAATACCCTTGAATATTCAAGGTGTATTTCCTATAAATAAGGACATTTTTCTTATATAACCACAATATACAATTATCAAATTCAGTTAAGTTTTTAGTATCGCTATAATATCATTACCTAATTTCTAGTTGTGGTTATTAAATTCTATTCCTCAAAATGTCCCTATTTATTCACCCACCTGTGAATGTGAATGTGACCTTGTCATATTTGGAAATTGGGTCTTTGTGGATATCATGAAGTTAAGTTGAAATCATCCTGAATTAGGGTGGGCCCTTGATTCACTATGACTGGCATTCTTACAAAAGGAATACACCATGTGAAGACAAAGACATCAAGGGAGAATGCCATATGACAACAGGCAGAGATTAATGTGATGCAGCTATAAACCAGGGAACACCAAGGATTTCCAGCCACAGTCAGAAGGTAGAAGGAAGCACAAAACGATTTTACCCAGACTTTTAGAGGGAGCATGGCCCTGCTCACACCTTGAGTTTGGAGTTCTTACCTCCAGAAATATGAGAGAACACATTTCTGTTTTAAGCTTTTTTTAAATAGCAGCCTTAGGAAATATTATAACAGACCATAGTCACAAATTTCCAATTGTCATAATTCCTTTTATAACAAAAATCTAGAATCCAATCTAGGAGCACATGTATTTAGTTATATTTCTTTAGTCTTCTTTAACCTGAACAGTTCTTCAAATCTTTCTTTATTTCTCCAAACATTGATGTTTTTTAAATCAGACTACTTGTTTTGTACAGTGTGTATCAAGATTTGTCTGATGTTTTCTCATGAGTAGATTAAGTTTACAAATTTGGGGCAGGAATACAGCATAAGGGGTATTGTATCCTTCCTCATATAACACATTAAGAGGCACACTATGTTAACCTGTCCAATTATTGGCAATATTAACTTGATTGCTTAGTTACAGTGATATTTGTCAGGTTTCTTCAGTGTAAATTTAGCATTTTTCTCTTTAATTAGTCATTTATATGTGGGTAAAGTTTTAGCCTCCTCTGATAATTCTTGCCTTAATTCACCTGAGTTAATTATTGCAATGATGGTTACAGAATAATACTTTTCTAACTCTGTATTCTTTTTCTTTGGGGCGGCAGGTACCTGGGGTTGAACTCAGAGCACTCAATCACTGAGCCACATCTGTAGCCCTGTTTTGTACTTTATACAGAGACAGGGTCTTACTGAGTTCTTAGTGCCTTGAGGCTGGCTTTGAACTCTGGATCCTGAGCCACTGGGATTACAGGCATGTGCTACTGCTGCTGGCCTGTGTTCTTTTACATTTATTAGTTGGGATTCTGTAAGAGAATATTTATTTATTATCAGAAGAATTTATGGAGTTATTTTTAGTTAGCATGTTATAATTTATGTATAGTATGACTATGCATTTTGGTTCTCAAGTTTATTCTAGTTTTGGATAGCAAGAGCCTCTTTAAGCTGTCTCCTGTGTACTTTTGATAGACACCCAATATTTTTTGAGTAGTACTTTATTTATTTTTGGTATATGATGTCCCAGGTGCATCTCATGTTTGCCTTGCTGTAACTTTGAAATCTGCCACTTATTCAAGGAGTATTGGTTCCTTTTAGCAGGTGTGAATGGTTTTCAAATGGTTCATTTTTAAATTAATATATTATATTATGGTACACACCTATAATCCCAATGATTTGGGAGGCTGATGGAGGAAGATCACAAGTTCAAGGCCAGCTGCAGCAATTTAGAGAGAGCCTTAGTGACTTAGTGAGACTCTATATCTCAAGTTTTTTAAAAAAGGACTAGGGATATAGCTTAGTGGTAAAGTACCCCTGGGTTCAATCGCCAGTTCTACCAATCAGTCAGTAAAACTTTAAATAATCATATTATGCAGAAATAATGATTATAATCCTAGTTTATTGCCAGTATTTACCCATCTTATTTAAAAATGTTTTCAAAATAAAAAAAATTGTTACACATTTTAATTAGACTATTTCTAGTATTTACTGTTCCAACTATTATGCCAGAGTTTGAGCTTTAAATATAGATATATAATATACAGAAGATTCTTCTATTTCATGAGTTTTTATTTTATTAAATGTAGCAGTAGATGTTGACTTAAATAATTTTTCTTGGCTTTTATTGAAAGAAATGCCTTTTCTTGTTTTTTAACATGTTGATGAGCAGACTAATGATTAGTAAACCATTCTTACATTCTGAGAATAATTTTTTTTTCTCCCAGTGGAGAAGGATAGAACAGGGATTATGAGCATTTTCCAGTGTAGTATCTACCAGCTAGGAGAAACAGTTGAGCACTTAAAGCGTAGCCAGACCAAACTAAGATGTGCTATAAGTGTAAAATACACGTGAGATTTTAAAGACTTAATATAGTAAAAAATAACGTAAAATAACTTGGTTTTAAAATGTTGATTACATTTTGTGTATATTAGGTTAAATTAGATATTTTGTTAATCTTAACCTGTTTTAACTTTTACCCTAAATGTTTCTACTAGTTTTTTGTTTTGTTTTTTTGAGGGGGTGCGGGGGAGCAGTAGTGAAGATTGAACCTTGGGCCCCTGCACATGATATTTGAGTTCTGTACCCCTGAGTTACATCCCAGCCCAGATACCAGAAAATTTAAAATTACATGTGTAACTTATGTGGCTCTCATTGTATTTCTGTTGGACAATCCTGCTCTAGAGCCATACGGCAGACACAACATCTTTGTTTGTATATGGTGCTGAGGATTGAACCTGGGCCGCACGCTTGCCAGGCGAGCACACTACCACTTGAGCCACATCCCTAGCCTATTGAACTGATTTTTATTTGCAAATTATATAGGAATTTTTATTATAACAATAAAATTAAAAGAAAAGGTAATAAATTAGAAATATAAGTGGGAAATTCCAGTATGTTTACAAATAAAACCCCCTTTTTTGTTGTTGTTATTTTTCTCTAAATTCTAAATATTTAATTCATTTGCTTATATTATTTTGTCTTTAGTAAAGTTACATGGCTTTGAATTTTTTCTGACTACAGCTTTTGCTATAGCTCATTGATGTATAAAGTTGTTATTTTATAATTGTAGTTTTTGTTTCTTGTTTGACATAAGAGCATTGGATCATGAAAATTTTTCATCTCACTTAGGAAAGTTTGAAAAAACAGATGTACAAATTTTTTTAGGACTTCTGGTCTATATTCTGTTTTTATTACTCAAAAAAATGCTAATCAACACTATGAGGAAATTGTTTCCAGTCAGAATTGATTTCAGCATGTAGACATGAAATTTTAAACACCCATTCCTAAAACAAACAATATAAAATATGGACAATTGTATGACAAATGTTCCTACAATTCAGTTCAACAAACTTTTATATACTTGCTCTGAGCAATCAAAAACTGCTAGTAGTATTATAACAGTCTGGTAAGGGTATAAAATAGTATCAAGATTTCAAATGTTGTTAACATGTTGAATTCTAATATAGTTTTCATAGAACTTTGTGTATTTCTAAATTGGAAACTTTCACACCTTTATGTGATAATTTGGAAAATCAAAATGTTTTTCATTTTAAATAAGACTTTTAAAATGTTGACATTCATACACATACTTATTATGTACATGTTTTTAAAAATTATTTCAGGCTTGAAATAGTACAGCACAGAAGTAAAGAATATTTCAGAAATATTAAACCAAGATTATTTCTGGCTTTTTTTGGTCATCTTTAAGAAACTAGATACTGAGTATAAATGATCAATTATATAGCGTATGGTAAAATGCTCCCTATAAAGCATCAGCTTTTATGTGATGAAAAACTTGTTTATCTCCTTTTAATGTGACAATTTCATCAGACTAGAATAAAACCATCCATGCTGTTTCCACATTCATTTCTTGACTCCTGTATTTTGCTTCAAAAAGCAAAACAGACAAATTGATATTTTTTTGGAGATTCGAAATGTAAACGCATTTGAAATTCAAAATATAAATTGATTGAAGTCCTTCAGAGCATATATTATATATCTGTTTTTGCCTTTGTAATATAGCCCTTAGAGCTCAGCTATATATAATTTGATAAATACCAGATCCTATTTTCTCATAATTTTTTACTTTCATTTATTCAGGTGCCTTTAAGATTTCTACCTATTTCTACATTGAAATAGCAGCAATTTCTAAATAATCCGTAATGCAAAAAATAGATTTTTATCGATTGTCATTGTCAGAATGAACTGATAAACTTTGTTGTAAATTGATGCTACCATGAATTGGCATCTGTGATTTTTTTATATCCTTTTGAGGTGAGGGATATTGAATTTTAGAACCAATCCCCCATAGATACCAAAGGATGACTGTATGCTGATTCCAAGTATGGGTCCTGTGAGAGACAAAATCATGGCTCCCTACGATGTCCATGGCCTGTGAATATATCAAGTTATATGAGATGGCTTGGTCTGTTTTCTGTTGCTATAACTGAATAACAGACTGTATAATTTTTAAAGAATAAAGGTTTATTCAGCTCAATCTTGAGGCTGGGAAATTCGAGGCTAAGGAGATGTCTTTTATGTGGGCCTTGCTGGTGGGAGAGGGGTCCATACAAGAGACAGTCAGATTGGCTTTGATTACAAACCCATTCTCAAGACAACCCATTAAGCCATGAATAGATTAATTCTTTCATGAGAGAAAACCCTTCATGACCTGCTCCCCTTTTAAAGGTCCCACCTGCTCCATCTCACCTCTTTATGCCTCACAATGGCAATTAAACAGCAACATGAATTTGGGGAGCAGACATTCAAACCATAGTACTTGATAAAGGGGAAATTACAGTTGCAAATGGAGTTAAGGTTACTATTAAACTGATTTTTAAAAAGGGAGCACATACTGGAGTATCCGGGTGGGCCCAATCCAGTAACAAAGATTTTTGTTTGTTTGTTTTATGGTGCTGGGGCTTGAACCCAGGGTGTCATTCATGCAAGGAAAGTTGTTCCATCACTAAGCTACATCCCCAGCTTCAGTAACAAAGGTTTTTAAGAATGGAAGAAGGTAGAAGAGTAAAAAAATAAATAAATAAAAGTGTTGCTGCCTTAAAAGATTGAGGAAGAAATCTGTAAGTTAAGGAATGCAAGCATCACCTAGAAGCTGGAAAAGTCAAGAAAACCCATTTTGTCTTGAGAATGCGTTGAGTCTCTTTGAAATACAGCCATGCTGACACCTTTGAGTTTTAGCCCAATGAGACTGCTATCTGACTTCCAAAGTATTAAGTTTGCATTGTTTTAAGCCACCAAATTTGTGGTAATTTATTATAGCAGAAATAGAAATGACACTGAGTCTTCAATCAACTTTTAATTCTGTCACTACTTTAGTGACATACAGCTTCACTGCTCAGGCCTCAGTTTCTCCATCTGTAAAAGAGATAATAATAGCACATATATTGCAGGATGTGGTGATGCTTGCCTGTAATCTTGGTAACCTGGGAAGATTGCAAGTTTGAGGCCTGCCTCAGCACCTTAGTGAGGCCTGAAGAAATTTTAGTAAGACCCTGTCTCAAAATTTAAAATAAAAAGAGTTGGGGATGTAGCTCAGTGGTAAGGTGCCCTGGTTTCAGTCCCCTGGTGCTTCCATTGCATACACTTACATATATCTGTTGTTTAAATGGTAATATTGTGAGTGTATTCAGAAATATGAAATTAAAAGAAAAATGCTCAATACAAAAGAAATTAGACACTTAGCAAATATCTTCTGGACATTAATAATTACAAAGAATGTTTCTTAAAATGCGCATTTTTTGCCAATATGAAATTTGGAAAGATTCCATCAATATCATTCCTGTTGTTTAAGGTATGAAAATGGATCTTCTTATACTTAAAAAAGAAAACTAAGTAACTCTTATTAAGTTACTAAGTTTTATTTATACAGTGTTAATTGTATGTTATAAATATTAATGCCAGGTGAAAAAGTACTCAGACTGTGATACAATAGAAGCTTAGAAAAATCTGTTGTGTCGGCATGTGGGAGGCAGATATGTTATGAGTTCACTCACAGAGCACCATTTTATCCTGGTTTTTCCAATTCAACTAAGTCAAGCTTTCAGGTTCAATTTTGGTACAATATTGCAACCATTTTTTGCTAGAATGCCATAAAAGGTTATGTGATGGTTTTTCCCACATGGTTTTTCTACTTTAGGAAGTGTTTTCATGCCAGGCATGGTGTAATCATGCCTGTAATCCCAGTGGCTCAGAAGGCTAAGGCAGGAGGATCGAGAGATCAAAGAGAGCCTCAGCAAAATTGAGGTGCTAACCCGTCCAAAAAAAAAAAAAAAAAAGAAGTGTTTTTATTTCAGTTTAGAACAAGACTATGCTAGTTTAAATTGTTTTTTAATATCATTTTTTTTTGGGGGGGTAGATGGACACAACACAATGCCTTTATTTTTATGTGGTGCTGAGAATTGAACCTGGGTCCCGCCCATGCTAGGCGAGTGCTCTACTGCTGAGCCACAATCCCAGCCTGCTAGGTTAAATTTTAAAATATACTTTTGAGGTCTTTTCCTAACCTTCCCTTTTCATCTTTAAAATATGCTGTACATTTATTTGTTCGTTTGCTATCTAATTTAATAAAAGTTTTAAAAGAATATCCTTAATCCTTTTTTTTTTAAAAAGAAATGTTTACCTTTGTAGTCTATTTTGCAACATTTAGCTATTGAGATCAGAAATTTAGTAAAAGAATTTAAAACAGGAAAAAACTAATCCTTTAACATGTTTTATATTGATATACATTTTCCACTCATAGGTCATAGAAATGTAACTTTAAACTTGTGACTGATAACTACTACATTTTTATTGTAGTTGGTTAACTTAAGTTTTTAGTTCTCCTGAAATGCTGCTGCCTTTTACTTATTACGTGCAATAATATTTTGATTGCCCAGACTTCTTAAGACCCATTTCACCATCTCAAAGTTAAAATGGGACCTGCTGTGTTCCAGCAGCAATCCAACCTTTGTCTAGAAAAGACTCACCCAGAAGGAAGTTCAGAGTGCTTTAGGAATTCAAAGTTGATTCTTAAAATCTCTGTCTCAACTGTAAAATTAAGACTATAATATGTTTTACCTTGTGAAGCAAAGGGCTGAAAAGGCCATTCTGCCACAGGAGAGCAGAATGAAGCAGATATATAGAGGGGCAGAGTGCAAGATGGATAGACACTGAGACAAACTTGTAAGAGGGGAGCTGAGATGAGGAAAAAATGGGTATGATAGAGGGACCAGGAGAAAGAGAAGGTAACAAACTAAATTTCTAGGACTTAGATTCCTTTTTCTAGTTTTCTTTTATAATTTCAAATTCCTTGTAACCTTTAAGTAACCTTTATAAAAATTTTCTTTTTGCTTAAGCCAGAAGTCTTAATCAAAGCAAACACTTGCTTTTCTTAGGGTATGTACTGGTTGCTTTACATATGATATCAGTTAATTCTTAGAACCTTGAAAGATAGGTATTTTTCTTCTGAATAAAAATTAGGAAACTCGGGCTTGGGAGAGATTAAGTATTTTAACCAGGGATCACAATAATATGTAATGAAATCATAATTGAAATGTAGGTCTAACTCCAAAGTCACTCTAAAAATATTTATTGGGTATTAGCTATAGAACAAACACTGGAAAGATTTTTTTAAAAAATTATTTAAAAATTGTTGCCCCAAAGCTTACAGTTCAGAGGAACATAGTGAAAAACAGGCAGTAGCAATTCAGTAAAGTGACTTGCCTTATTTAGGAATAAAATATTAGCATATTTATGAATAAAATGTGCTTTGAGAAATCAGGGAAGATTCCTTGAACATATAAGACTTGAGAAGGCTGAGTAGTCATAAGCCAAGCGTAAAGAAAGAGGTAGGTGGATGTATCAAACATTTATGAAAGCAGTATTTCTAAAATAAATTCAGTATGCCAAGAAGCACTGGATATAGGAAGAGGGATGGGAAGATCCAGGAGAGGTAAATAAAGCAAATTATACAGGGCCTTCTGTTGCATGTTAAAGAGTGCAGACTTTATACTGGGAGAAAGGAAGTGGGAGTCAGGCTAATCAAGGCTCATAATCAGATTTATTTATTTATTCATTAATTCATTTATTTATAGATACATACATAAATACATACCAGGGATTGAACCCAGAGATGTTTAACCACTGAGCCACATTTCCAACCAGCATACTATTTTTATTGATTGATTGATTGATTGATTGGAGATAGGGTCTCACTAAGTTACTCAGAGCCTCACTGAATTGCTAAGCTTGCTTTCAACTTGTGATCCTCCTGCCTTGGTCTCCTGAGCCACTGGGATTACAGGTGTGCACCATCACTGCATATGGTTTTTTGTTTGTTTTGTTTTGTTTTGTTTTTTGAGAACATGCAAACATACTGTATAATCAGAGTGATAAGAGAACTAACACAGAGACAGGCTAGTCAAGGAAGCTTTTGCAATAATCTAGGTAATAAATAATAGGTAATTAAGGGAAGTAGTAATTAGCTGAAGAAGTGAAAAAATTTTTATAGATTATGGGCTATTATGATTAGGTATTGGTTACTAATCATATGGAACATGGGAGAAGTAGAAGTTAAACATGACTCTCAGGCTTCTAGTGAAGTGTGGATGGGAGCACTGTGCTTACCGTTCACAGAGACATGAGTGACAAGAGGAAGGAGTAATAGATTGTGATGGGAAAGATGACAGGTCCCATTTTGGATAAGGTAAATTTGAGATTCCTGGAAGATATTCTAACAGGTGCCTATAATACACAGCTATATCCACTAAATGAGTTTTCTGTGGAGAGTATTTTGACAAAATGAGACCTAATCTTTTATTTTATTCTATAAGTTTCAGGAAAAGAATGACTTTAGGTATCTAATACATTTTGCTATTTTAGATGATCTGAGAGATGTTTTATATTCATTTAAAAAGTAAGGTCATGTTCTTTCCCCACACCCTCCCCCCAAAAAATTGGTAGGAAAATCATTGCTTGTCTTTACTATTCTTCTGTGTAATTGTCATTATTTCTTAGACATATATTTGGGAAAATTCCTGTTTAAAAAGTAGAACAGAGGCCACTGCAGTGGTGCACTCCTGTAATGCCAGTGGCCTGGGAGATTGAGGCAGGAAGATTGAAAGTTCAAAGTTAGCCTCAGCAATTTAGCAAGCCCTAAGCAACTTAGCTAGACCCTGTCTCAAAATAAAATATCTAAAGGGCCAGGGATGTGGCTTAGTGCTTAAGTACCCCTAGGTTCTATCCATGGTACCAAAAAAAAAGGCAAAATTGATATTTTATAGATCTTTTTACCTAGAGGGTATCCATGGAATTATATTAGCTTGATTTTGAATGAGACAAAAGCTAAGAAAACTGAGTAATAAGCACTTATTAAACACCTATTATATGCCCAAACCTTAGTTTTTTGTTTAATATATTAATTACAAGACAGAACTTTCTTAATGGAATTTAAAAATTAAAAATTTTTTAATGTGTTTGGAGATTTAAAAATTTGAAGCAAATGTCAAAATTTTACTGATTTCTAACAAAACCAAAATAAACTGTTTACTTCATAAAGTAATATATCATGGTTGAGAAGGAAAGGTTTATTAATCACCTCTCAAGGACAGTGATTTTATTTATTAATTTTTTGTGGTACTGAGGATTAAAGCCAGGGGTATGCTACCCCTGAGCTACATCTTCAGCCCTTTTTATTTTATTTTGATATAGAGTCTTACAAAATTGCTCATGCTATGATCCTCCAACCTTGGCCTCCCAAGTAGAAAGTCACAGGCATGCACCATCATGCCTAATTTAAGAGAAACCAATTACAAATATGTAAAATTATTTCAGAGTTTTTTGTTTTTAACAATGGAAAAAATGCAATGGTTTTAAATGTAGTTTATATGTACAATTTAAAATGAAATTCTGGTATACCAGTCTCAACTTATTTTTCACAACTTATTTTTTAATTACTTCCATTACCAGATATATTACCTTGAGTTTGAAAGGCACTGTTATGGCTTCTGCTAATTTCTAAGAGAAGATTAGTGGTTTAACAAAAATACAACATCTGTAACAAAAGCTCCATGGTCTTAAAACTTATTGATTGTGGTTTCTTGCTTTGCCTCTTCAACTCATCTCCACCCATGCTTGTCATCATGTGATTCATTTTGTTTTCTTAAATCACTTGGCTATTCCTTGCTTTTGTTGCTTCATTGCTGAAAACTCCCTTTCCTTGGGTCTGCTGTATTATTGTCATACTTATAGTTGTGTACATTTGACTTATATATCAAACTTTTGGTTTTAAATCTGTTGATTAAAACATACATTGAAATTCAAGATAGTAATAAGTAAATATCCCAAGAATTTGGGGAAAAGTAAAGAGTTCCAGTCAATAACTAAATCCAATTTCTTTAGTTTAGTCTTACTTAAAGAAAAAAAAAACAGAAGGGAGATACAATGTTGTTACACAAATAATTGTTTAAAGAAGAGTCCATGTAGCATCTGAGGAGCATTTAACTGACCAACAAAGGTTAAAGCAGTATCTGATACAGCAATTTGCTCCTAAAAAATCTTAACAAAAGTCAGACATGGTGGCATACACCTGTAATCCCAGCTACTTGGGACGTTAAAACAGGAGGATCACAAATTGAAGGCCAGCTGCAGCAGATTAGGGAGACCCTGCCTCAAAAAAAAAAAAAAAGGGCTTGGAATATCTTGGGGCGGGGTGGTGGTGGTGGTGTTGGTGGAGGATATTGACAAAAGATGTGAAAATCTGAGAGGTTAAAAATTCTTAAGGGATAAAATCAGCTTACTTTTTCAAGAGTTGGCAGAATTTGAGAAGGGAATGATGCCTAATAGTTCTTTATAGGTGCTTTTCTACCAACAAATTGTTTTTAACAATTGTTGAAAGTAGCTAAAAGTAATTCATTCTTACACTTGGATCTGATCTATGTTGAATTTAATTCACTTTTTAAATCTGTGGTTTAACATTGATTTGTAAGTTATTTTTATTACTATAATCCATAGCAAAAAACAAAAAAGAAAAAGAAACAATGAAGGATTCATTTTTTGACTTCAGACCCTTGTCAGACTTAAACCATGAGGCTCCAGGGATTTGGAATGAGTTGCTTATTTTTTAAGGTCAATTGTTAAAAGTGTAAAAAAAAAAAAAAGAAAGAAAAAAGATTGCAGTGGTAGAAAATTGCCACCATTAGAGAACTCTACAAGCCTCAGTTTTTCATTGCTTACATTTTCTATTTCTTTCACTCTTGGAAAATTAAGTTATTTATTTGCTTTTACAAGACAGGAGTTCACGCCCTTTAAGCAATCTGCTTCTTCCTTCTCTTTGCTTATGTTTTCTGTTTTTTTTTTTTTATGATCCTGCTGTCCTTTGTGCTTTATATTAAAGGGGAAGATTTAAAAATGAAAGATAAAAGTCACTGACTTATGTTTATGACCTGTAAGGCTTCTTGATTTCACAGTCAAATGAAATTGTTCATTTCATACCTTATGAAATTAAATTTATAATTTATCTAAGATTTCTTAAAACTCTGTGGTAAATTGGAACCATCTGGGCAAAATGCCAAAGTAGGACTCTGGCCCTTCCCCCAAACTGGATATAGCATATAATGAATGCCACAGTTGGTTAGATTGCTAAAGTTAGAACATTTAAGTCTTTCTTAAAGTTCAAAAATGTGTTAAATTAGCCAGGTAGGTGATGTGTGCCTGTAATCCTAGCTACTTTAGGAGGTGGACATAAGAGTATTCTAAATTCAAGGCCAGCATAGTCCACATAGTGAGATCCTGTCTCAAAAAAAATGAAAATGTAAAATGTGTTATATTACTTGAGAATTTTTATTCACTGTTACTACCAGTAATGCAACATGGTTAGAGTGAAGGATGGAAGACTGTTTTCAAAGTTAATAGATTGGTGTTAGTTGTGCAGTGAAGCTGGCTGCCAATAATGTTGTTATGTTTGTAATGTTTTCTAAAGAGTTAGTATTTAGTGACTTATCAATGAACAGAAAATGTCATACACAATTTTCTTAGAGGTTATGTTGAGTAGTGAAAAGAATGCAACTTGGAAGTTAGAAAATATAGTTCCCTGGTTGTGTTTCCTTTTAGCCTCAACTCCTGAACAAGACAGCTTCCCTGGGCTTGAGGTTCTATAATATGTAGAAATTATGCCTACTTCTCCGGTAGTACATTAGGATTATTATGGGGTCAAATTAAATAATAAATATTTCAGAGACAGAAAACATTGTCAAAGTGGAAAATATTATTTAAAAGATACTTAACACTATACAGTGTAATAATGTTATCTGCTAATGATTAAGCCAATTGCATTAAAAACATTTCAAATTTGTCCCCAATTCACTGAATACAGTGTTATAGATTCTTATATAGTGTAGGTAATTCTGACATATACCCACCTAAGATAAAGCTGAAAAACTTTAATCTGCCTTAGGGAATTGATGTGTTAGAAACTTGCTGGAAAACTTAAGTATTTCTAGACCTTTTGGTATGCTTGGCTCTTTGCAGGGGATATAAATATTAGGTAGTTGTATAGAATTCATCAGCATCAAATTTTAATTCAGTAATTTATTTCAGTGAAAATTAAATGAATGCCAGTGTATAAAATGCAGCTTGTGTCAAGTAGAAAGAACAAAATCTCTCTGAGATAGACTGTTTCCTATTACTATCTCTTCTGTTCTCATCTTTCCCTTTTTATTTGTATGTTGTACTTCAGCATTGAACTACTTAACATTCTTAAAACTCACTTCATTCTTGGGTTTGTAGTAGGCTTTTTTTTTTAGTTTAATAGGGATCTTTATTTTTGTTTGTTTTATTTATTCTAAATTTATTACATATGATAGCAGAATGTAATTTAATTCATATTATACAAATAGAGTACAATTTTTCATGTCTCTGATTTGCACAGCATGCTCACTCTGCTTAAAAGGCTGTCTTTGCCTCCTGGTAGACTGTCTCTGCCTCCTGGTTTTCTTAATTAATATTGATTATCCTTTTTTGTCTTCCCTAACTCTGAGGCTGAGTTTTAGATTAGTAGGTGATAGGGAAAGCAGAATGGGAAAAGGAATTAGGGAAATTAGCCTGAAGTACTGGGGCTAAGGGAGTTCAGATTTTATTTTGTTGGTAGTAGAAAACCTGTGTCAAATGTGGCTGATGGCTAATGGTCAAGTAAGATGAGAGGACTGAAAGTTGGTCATTGGATTTAGCAGTGTGGAGTTATTTGGGGACCTGTTGGGAAGTTTTAATATAGTGAAAGCAGCAAACACAGTCAGAACGAAAATTCAGATTATATTTTAAGCAAGTGTGAGGAACAGGAATGTTGGAATGACGTTTGCTGAAAGAATAGGGTATGTGGAAAGAAAAGCGGAAAAATATAGTGGGCAGGATAAAAAGATCAGAGATTTGAAAAAAAAAATACCTGACCATCTTAAATAACTAATAACAATTTTTGGTGCTGTCACTATCTTATCTTTTATTTCCTACCGAATTTTGAAACAAAAGACAAAGGTGATAGGGCAGATATTTTAGTTCAGTGATTTATTTTCTTTTGAAGGGTGACAAGATGGCTATATAAGAAATGGGAAAGGAACTGTTTTACTTCTCTGCTCCTGAGAATTTGCCCTATCAGCAAAGCCCTTTTAGTTTTACTCTTCCTTTTCTTACTCATTATCAAACATGAAAAAGTAGTTCAGGTGTGATGAGAGAACAAGGTAAATCCTGATCTTCTGTCCAGTAAAAATAAAGTGACTTTGTGGTGGAACTGGATCAGCATTCAAACATTAATCTTCCAGATCTCTGAAGTCATCTCCATTAAAGAAAAATAATGTAATGTGGTGATTTGTTTCAGTCTGAGAAGTTTTTACTTTTTAGTGCATTTTGCTAAAACATGTGTCAACACTTGCTATTAAAGCAAGAACAATCCAGGAGACTTTGTTAAAGAGTTTACACTGAATACTGATCAGTCATCCTGGTTCCTTCCAGGCTCATGAAGAAACCATGGGATGAACCAACAGCCAATTCATAACTGGTTACAAGGTTAAGGCAATTGGGTAGTACTTCATATTCTTTTAATTTTGCTCATTCAAATGCAAAGTCCCAAAATAGGCAAATCATATAATTGTGGAATATTGAGAGACCCTTGAGTCCGTCACAAATGAATAAAGTATGTAGAAATTGTGAGATAGATAGGGAATGGCTGTGTCAATAGAAAGTGAAGTAGTTGGTTTTAAAACATCAGAAGAACAAGGACCAGAGGTGTAGTCTGGTGGCAGAGTACTTGTGTAGCTTATAAGAGGTGCTAGCTTCAATCTCCAGCACTGCAAAAAAAAAAAAAAAAGTACAAAAATAGAGATGCTATGTCCACATAATGGAAGGGAAGCAATAAACTCCTGACAATAAAACAGTGATTATAGTAGTAAGACTGCAATCATTATAATCAGATTATTCTATAGCTTCTGATTTTTATATATTCTTTCTTTGATTATGCTTATCTTTATAAGAACCCCTCTTCCCATCTAAAAGAGCCTATCTGAAGCTGAGTATAAAGTTTAAACTAATCAGATACATAAATGAGTACTTAAAAATGTTTCCTTTCTTCAACTTGTACAAAAGAAAAATGCCACAGAGTACTTTTAACAGATTATAGTGAAACACCTAAAATTTATTTGAAGGTGATTTATTATTAAGGGATAAATTCTGTTATACAAACTGAAGTACAGATTTATTAATATTTTTAGTTACACATGCACACAATCTATTTATTTTTATGTGGTGCTGAGGATCAAACCCAGTGCCTCACATGTACAAGGCAAATGCTCTGCCACTGAGCCAATACCTCAGCCCTAAAGTACAGATTTATTTAGAAAGTAATACCCTCTGCACTTTGATGATATTAAAATCAAGGAATGAAATATTTTTCTGGATTTAAACTTTTAAGAACAAATTAAGTGGTCATGATGAATTTAATCCATCCCCAGCCTCCTTCCCCAAAAGCGTGAAACCTGGACAAAATAAATTGGAGCAGTGATTTTTTTTTAGACAGTGGATAACATCACTACACACAGTGGTCCCTGAAAGACTAGAAATCAGGTGCAGTTTTCAGTTACCTAACCCCCTCAGCAAAGGTAGAGAATGATGGCCTTAACAAGTTGAAGAGACAGACTTCAGAATTTATGGAAACGGAGGTAGCTGGAGTTTGCAGAGGAAAAGAAAAGTTCCAGCCGACACAATGTAGACAAATAATGTTAAAAGTGTGTGTGTGTGCATAGAAGTCTTTTTACTTTTTCTTAATGTAGGCATAGAGTGAGACTATAAAACCGCACAAAGAGTGGCCAAATTAATGTGACCTGACGTACATCGGGGGTCATAGATGAGTGGTAGGTATTTGAGCTTTTACTAACCAGAGGGGAAAAGTTCTTGTTGATCACTCAGGGCATTTAGTGAAAACTCCCAAAGAGCCTTGGGCCTTGCTGGGGGAGGGTGGGGCTAAACTAGAGTAATAATGGAATGTTGTAAATGACTTTATGCTGATATTAATTTAACAACTGGGATGAGTTTAAGAAATCCTTGGAAGTTAATGCAAGAAACAAAATCAAGAATATAAATAGTGCTATATATTAAAGATACTTAATTTATAATTGAAAACTCCAGGCCCTAATAGCTTCTCTGGTGAATTCTTTTCAACATTTAAGGAACAAGTAATACCTGTCTTAAATTCTTTAAAAATACACACACATACAAATACACACACGTATGGGGAATTCTTCCCAACTCATTCCATGAGGCCAACATGATTAGTCTAATACCAGAAGCAACACAAAATTCAAAAGAAAATTAAAAAATAATGTCTCTTGACCACAGACCCAAAAATAGTTTACAAAATATTAACTTTTAGGAATATACTAAAAGGGTGATATACTGTGACCAAATGTTATTCATCCCAAGAAGTCAAAGGTTCCAAGTTTGATTTAACATTGAAAAATCAATGTAATTCACCTTATAAGTTGAATAAAAAAGACCTATATGATTGTATAAGTACAAATAGAGAAACTGGAAGAAATTCAACATCCCCATTAATGATTTAAAACTCTCAGGCAAACAAAGAATTTCAAGGGAAATTTCCTCAGCCTGAGGACAGTCAACTACCAAAAAATCTTTCAGACAACTTAAAGGTATAGATTGAATGTTTTTCACTTAATATTAGGAGCCATCGCAAAGATGTTTTCTCTCTTCACTTCTATCAACATTGTACTGTAAAGGAGCAAGCCAGTGCAGTAAGCCAGGCAGGCAAAGGCATACATTGGAAAGGAAAATAAAACTGGTTTGTGGTCTTTCTGGATGTAGATAATTCTATGGAACCTATTTTAAAAAAAAACTAGTAGAACTGATAACAGAGAGGCTAGCAGGAACATAACAAGTTAATACACACATCAGTATAGAAGTATCTTTTTAAAAATTATTTTATTATCATTATTATTAGATTGGGAATTAGACCCAGAGTTTTTTTTTTTTTTACCACTGAGTGACATACCCAATCTTTTATCTTAAAATTTGAGACAAAGTATTGCTGAGGATCCCAAACTTGAGGTCCTTTTCCCTCCCTCTCCTGAGTAATTGGGATTCCAGGTGTGTGCCCAGGAAGTATCTGTCTCATGAAAAACTGAAAATAGAAATAAAGCAATATCATTTATAATAGTATTTAGAAAACCAAGAAATGCTTAGAGGTTTACTTAACAAAAATTGGACAAGACCTATAACATTAAAAACTACAAAATATTTTTGAGAAAAAACTTGAAGATCCTAAATAAATACAGTACTACACTTAGGTGTCTTTCAGTAGATGAATGGATAAAAATAATGTGGTGTATATATTCAATGGAATATTACTCAGTTTTAAAGAAGAATGAAATTATGGCATTTGTGGGTAAATGGATGGAGTTGGAGAATATCACATTAAATAAAATAAGTCAATCCCAAAAAACCAAAGGGCGAATGTTTTTTCTAATGTGTGGATCCTAATTCACAGGGGTGTGTGTGTGTGGGGGGGTTAAACATAGACAAGAGGATAGAGTTACCTCAGATTAGGTAGAGGGAAGGGGAGAGGATGTGGGGATAAGACAAATAGTTGAATGAAACAGACTGCATGACCAATGTGAAATTATATCCCATCTGTGTATGATATATAAAAGTGTATTCTACTGTGATGTGTAACTAATTAAAACAAATTTAAAAAGTCAACCTCCCCCCCACCTCTTGGCACTGGGGATTGAACCCAGAGATGCTTTACCACTTAGCTACATCCTCAGTCCTCATTATTTTATTTATTTATTTTTAAATTTTGAGACAGGGTCTCACTAAGTTTCTGCGGATCTCACTGAATTGCTAAGGCTGGTCTCAAACTTGTGATCCTTCTGCTTTAACCTCCCAAAGCACTGGAATTCTATTGTGCACCACCATGATCGGCAAGATATCAAATTGATCTGTAGAGTTAGTCCCAGCAGCCTTTTTTTTTAAGAAATTGACACTCTGATAGTAAAATTTGTATAGTAATACATAGACTCTACTTCATGGTTTGACAGACTACTACTTGCAAGCCAAACTGGCTCACTGTCTGTTTTTTGGAAATTGTGTCATTGCAACACTGCCACACTTAATGTATTTGTGTATTGTGCATAGATGCTTTTACAATAACGTGGCAGAGTCAAGTAGTTGTTACAGAGACCAACATGGTCTACAAAACTTAAAACACTGTCCGGCCTTTTACAGCAAAAATTTGCAGACCCCTGGCCTAGAGTATCCAAAGCAAATTTGAAAAACAAAAAAATGGAGGACTTATTTAATTTCAAGACTTACTCTAAAGCTACAGTAATGAAAAGAGTGAAATAATTGATCATAGGCATAGAACAGGGAAACAGACCATAGAAATAGTCTTAAACAAATGTGGTAAATTGATTTTGACAAAGGTACCAACGTAATTCAGTGGGATATAGTTAATTTTTTTTCACAAATAGTAGTTAGGAACACTGGATGTCAAATTTGGAGAAATTGAAACTCATACTTGATTTTACAGAATAATCAAAAGTTAGCTTAAAATAACCTGATAGTCTTGATGTAAGAGGCTAGAATTCTAGTGAAAACATAAGAGAAAATCTTCTACTAAAGAATTCTCAGGACGTATAAACCACAAACCATAAAATTAAAAATTCTTAATTGGATTTTATCAAAATTTAAAAAACACATACAAGGGCCTGTGGCTATAGCTCAGTCGTAGAATGCTTGCCTAGCATGTGTGAGGCACTGGGTTTGATCCTCAGCACCACATAAAAGTAAATAAAATAAAGACATTCTGTCTATCTACAACTACCAAAAAAATTAAAAAAAAAACACGTACAAGGATACCATTAGAATAATGCAAAGGCAACATATATTCTGAGAGGAAATAGAATAATATATGTATATCTGACAAAGAACATGATTCCAGAATATATAAAGACTATAGAGTGTTATAATAGCAAATATTTTTGTTTCCAGTACACAACCCAATTAAAGGACCAGTTTAAATATATATGTTACCAAAGTAGATATGGTTAGCAAAGTAGAAAATAAGCATGAAAACATGCTCAATATCAGGTGCTTAGTCATTAGGGGAAAGTGAATTAAAACCATAGAGAGATCAAGAGATCTCGATTCACACTTATTAGAATAATTTAAAATTTTGACATAAACAAGTGTTAAGAATGTGGAACAGGGGCTGGGGATGTGGCTCAAGCGGTAGCATGCTCGCCTGGCATGCATGTGGCCCGGGTTCAATCCTCAGCAACACATACAAACAAAGATGTTGTGTCTGCCGAAAAACTAAAAAATAAATATTAAAATATTCTCTCTCTCTCTCTCTCTCTCTCTCTCTCTCTCTCTCTCTCTCTCTCTCTCTCTCCTCTCTCTCTCTCTCTCTCTCTCTCTCTCTTTCTCTCTCTCTCTCTCTCTCAAAAAAATGTGGAACAACTGGAATTCTCATTTTGTTGGTGAGAATTCAAAATGTTAAGGCCACTTTGGAAACATTTTGTCATTTCTCCTAAGATTGTACTTCCATACAGGCCAGCAGTTTCACACCTTGGTAATTACTCAGATGAAATGAAAGCTTATTATGTTCACAGAAAACCCTGCAGGTATATGCTGATAGTGGCTCTATGTGTGATTTTCAAAAATTGGAAACAACTCAAATGTCTCTCTATTGGGGAATGAATAAACAGTAGTATGTGCATACAGTAGTATGTGCATACAGTAGTATGTGCATACAGTGGCATAGTACTCATTCGTAAAGGAATGAACTGTTGACATTTGCAGAAACATGCCTGCATCTCAGATACATTAAGCTAGGTGAAGGAAACCAGAATTAAAAAGCTGAATATCATATGATTCTATTTGTATGGTATCTGGAAAAGATACAACTATAAGAACAGGAAATAGATCAGTGGTTCTCTGGGCTTGTATGGAGAGTACATAGGGGAATAGGAGAATCCTGGGAGGTGATGCAATTGCTCTTTATTGACATTGATGTAGCCAATGTACAATTGTATGCATCTGTCAAAACTTGCAGACCTGAGCCAGACATGGTGGCACACATCTATAATCCCAACTACTTGAGAGGTTGAGGCATGAGGATTGCAAGTTCGAGGCCAACCTGAGCAATTTAATGAGACCCTAACTCAATTTTTTTTAAATGGCTGGGGGTTGTAACAGTGGGAAAACACTTGTCAAGCATGTGCGAGGCCCTGGGTTTAGTCTCCAGGACCACCACCAAAAAAAAAAAAAAAGTGCATACCTGAATAACCTGTATATTAATAAGGGTGACTTTAAATTATGTAAGTTAAATCCTGGTTTTTAAATAGGATTTTTAGAAAGTGAGAAACTGATCCTTGAAGCATTGCAAATGTAAAAGATTCCTCATCATATCTTAGTAATTAATGTGCATGCTTACTTAGTTTACCATTGAAACTAACCTAAGTGAAGAAATAGTATATTTTAGAAGATAGGATGTTGTTTAACTGCTTTTTGCTGACTTTGGCAAATAAAGAGAGATTAAAGATGATATGCCATTATTCAGTACCTGACTGTAATTTGTATCAGTGAATTGGTTAGCGTTAATATGTAGTTCATATGATTTTTATAATATCAGTTCATCCAGATGCATTTTATGATGTCATATACCTTTTGATATCAATAGATTTCCATTGCCAGAGCTTGGAAATGTAAAACATAGCTATACAGAATATTTGGATTCTATCCAAATCCATGTAGGTATATGACAAGTTTTTGACAGAAAAAAAGAAGTATTGTTGAGGACGTAAAGCAACTGAAATTCACATTGATTACTGGTGGGATGCAAAATGGTATAGACAATATGGAAAATAGTTTAATAGCTTTTTGTGGTAAAAGTAGGCATAACTTTATATTACATGATCAAACAGTTCTATTCCTAGATATTGCTGGTGGTGGTGGTGAAGAGAATGACTCATGTTCACCCCACCCCTGAAGACTTACTGGAATGTTTATAGTAGCTTCATTTGTAATAGCCTCAGACTGGAACATTTCGAAAAACCTATCAACAAGTGAATGTGGTTATAGGCAAGTGATGGGATTCTACATAGCAATAAAAATTAACAAACTACTGATACATTGCAATGATATGGAAGTATCTCAGACAGGATTTAATGAAAAAGCTAAATACAAAATACATATGATTTTATTTAGGTAAGACCCTAGAAAAGATAAATCTATAGTTAGAAAAAACAGATCATGATTGCCTAGGGCTGAGGTTATGGATTGAAGTTAGGATTTGCGTGGAGAAGGGTACAACTGAACCTTTTGGGATGATCAGAATATTCTGTATTGTGAATATAGTATATAATTTTACACATTTGCCAAAACTCATTGAACCTTATGCTTAAAATGCTTGCCTTTTATTGTATGTAAATTATATCTTCAAAGTTGATTTTTTTATTTTTTAAAGAATTTTAGATAAAAACTTTATGACAGTGTCAGGACAGATTTCCATGATTTTTAAATAAGTTCATGTTTAAAAAAATCTTCAGAATAGCAGTAATAAATAAGATTGAGAGTTAAAACATTGTTTTCCAGCAAATATTCATACACATATCAGAATAAAATAGTTTGCCTATGATTTTAAGGTTTAAATTTTACAACTTAATATTTTATGGAGGGCTGGAGTTGTAGCGCAGTGGTAGAGCAATTGCCTTGTATGTGTGAGGCACTGGGTTCGATTCCCAGCACCACATATAAATAAGCAAATACAGTAAAAGTCCATCAACAACTAAAAAACTTAAAAAGAAAAGAATATTTTATGATTATATAAACACTTTGAGGGAAGTTTGAAATCTTTGTTGTTATGCTATTGAATCCTGATATCTGGAGCCTGGGAATGTAGCTGAAAGATAGTGTGCTTGCCTAGTATGCACAGGATTGTTCTGGATTTGACCTCAAGCACAAGGAAGGCAAGAGAAGAGCTGATATGTCCTTATGATATGTTGAAAAGAGACTTTAGGTTTATACAATATTTGAGTAACACTATCTAGGACCCAAGTGCCTTATGTCTTCCTGCCCTTCCATTCTCAATATATTGGTATGTTACCTCTGCTAGGTACTTGAGGTCTCTGGATGGCAGCCCCAGATATGGGCATTCATATTTGTGGATGTAACATCTGTGCAAGAAAAATGGAAAGTAAGGAAAACTTTCTAGAAACCTGTGTTCATGGCTCAACAAGCAAACTGTCAAGGGAACGAGACTTCCTGAGTGGCTTAAGTCAATCATTAGGGCTAGAAAGGTGTCGAGCCTCCTCTGAATGACTTGGCAAATGAAAGGAGGGTAAATAAAGTCAGGGTTCTTCTATCCGAAAACTGGGAGAATGATTGTTCAGTAACCAAATATCTGTTGTATCAGATTACATTAAGACTGTGAAGGAGAGGCTCAGTAAATTATACAAAGAAATTATAGAAGCCATCTTGATAGTAAATGTATGTTCTCAGCTGATGAAGATGTAGTCCAATAATTATCCATATTTTTATGACCTAGTCATTATTGTATTCTTCAGTATACTGTAATCTATCCTATGTCTTCATGACATTAAGAAATGTTCCAGCTGGGTACAGTGCCACAGGCCTGGTAATCTCAGCCAAGGCAAGAGGATGCTAAAGCAAGAGTATCATAAGTTCAAGACCAACCTAGGTAACTTAGTGAGACTGTCTCAAAATAAGAAAGTACTGGAGATATAAGTCAGTGGTCAACTTTCTGGCACCAGGTTCTATCTCCGTTGGTGGGGAGGGATTGGCAGAGATTCCTGAGACTGGGAGTATGGTTCAGTGGTAGAATACTTACCTGGCCAGCTAAACTGGAGGGTCCTGAATTTGATTCTCAGCTCTTTGAAAAGAAACACTAAAGCCCCTATCAGGCTTCTAATTTCTAATCAGCTAACCTTTAAAAATCAGTTTAAATGTCACTTCATTTTGGTCTTTAAACACTGTTAGTCATTTTTATCTGGAGAGTCTGTGTCTTTATTCCCTCTATACTATTCTACTTATTAGCACTTGTTAAAAAATTACAATGTACTTCACCTGAAAATAGTTACATAATTACCTACATTTAATACATTAACATTTTTCACTATTTGTTTATGTTTATTTTGCGATAAAATGTTATAGTTGAAGCTCTTTCCCACCCAACTCATGTCATTGTCTTAAGCTTATGATTATCTTTTTCAATATGGAAATATTAACAGCTGTAATTTCTGCTTATCTCTTATATGTAGGTATCCTCCAGCATTGTGTTAATTTTTCATTTTCCTTTAAATCTGTACCTTGGGTGAGTTTTATTATGTCCAAAAGAGTTAAAGTGTGAAAATATTTTGTTTATTTTTTTCTCTAGTTCCCCACCTTTTTCTGAGCTTTATATTATCCTTCACTAAGCTTCACAGCAACCTACAATATACATCTGGAATTAAACTCATTGGTCAAAAAAAAAAAACAACTTATCCCTCTCTACTTGTTTCCTTTCAGCTATGGTTTTTCTTTCCACTTGATTGAAACTACAAACTTTGAAGTCATTCATTACACATGTATAAAAACTAAGTGTCAATAAATACTATAAATACTAAGATGAATAAATGACCACTTTTTTCTTTGTGTTTTCTCTCCCCATATTCAGCTTATCATCTACACTTATTTATTCTGCATATCAACTAACTCATTTTTCCTTTCATAATTTACTGCTCCATGTTTCTTATTTTGCTTTTTTCTCATATGGGTCATTAAATGATGATGTTTCCTAATACTTTTATTTTAGTAGCAGTTGCCTTTTTTTGTGGGGGGGGTACTCGGGGGCACTCAACCGCTGAGCCACATCCCCAGCCCTGTATTTTTATTTTTATTTTTTTATTGGTTGTTCAAAACATTACAAAGATTGCAGAATCACATCGGTTACACATCCACATTTTTACATAATGCCATATTAGTAACTGTTGTATTTAGAATTTAGAGACAGGGTCTCACTGAGTTACTTAGTGCCTATTGCTGAGGCTGGCTTTTAACTCATGATCTTCTTACCTCACCCTTGTAAGCCACTGGGATTACAGATGTGCACCACTTGCCCGGCAGCAATTGCCTTTTTTTTTTTTTAAGTTGTAGGTGGACACAATATCTTTATTTCATTTTTATGTGGTGCTGAGGATTGGAAGAAGTGCCTCACATGTGATGGGCGCACACTCTACTACTGAGCTACAATGCTAGCCCCAGCAATTGCCTTTTATTGTTTAGTTTATAATTCCTTCATAGTTTTCAGTATATATTTAAATTCAGTATATACTTAAATTTCCAGACCCATCTTGTTTTGATGTGTGTATTCAATTGTCACATCTTTAGAATGTGTCCACTTAAAGTAGTGATCTGAAAACCCTTCAACTGTGAGTTTCTGAGACTGCTTATATTTTAATATTTACAGCTATATTTTGAATTAATATTACATAACTGAAGTTATGAATGTTCACTCTTTCAGAATTTACCAGGCAGTCATCATTCACCTGCTTTCTTCTGAATGTTATAGGATGGGAAAAACTACAACTAAGAATTACTGTTTTTTAAAAAGAATTACCTTTAAAGTTACTATTTGTAGTTTATTTGCTGCTCAATTTAAGTTTTTATAGTTGTCATATATAGAATAATGGGACATAATTTAATACTGCTTTTTTTCTGGGTAGCAAGGCTGGGAGGATGCTTTATTTAAAGTCATATTTTCCATTGTATTTTTTTAAAGTATGATGTATATTAACTATTTCTCAAAATACTTGCCTGTTTCCTCTGTAGATTTGATAATGGGCTGCATTAAAAGTAAAGAAAACAAAAGTCCAGCTATTAAATATAGAACTGAAAACACTCCAGAGCCTGTCAGTACAAGTGTCAGCCATTATGGAGCAGAGCACACTGCAGTGGCACCATCATCTTCAGCAAAAGGAACTTTGGTTAATTTTAGCAATCTTTCCATAACACCATTTGGAGGATCCTCAGGGGTGACTCCTTTTGGAGGAGCATCTTCCTCATTCTCAGTGGTGCCAAGTTCATATCCTACTGGTTTAACAGGTGAAATTTAAATGGATAATTATGTTGCCTATTTGAGAACATAACCTTGGGCAGTACATACTTATGGTCTATTTGCTAAGAAAAATATCTTACTGGAGGACTTTTAAAAATTGTATATGTGAAAATTCAATATCTAACATAAAAATTAAAGTCAATATATATATATGGTTCTGGGAAATTTGGTGACAGTTTGATAGGGTAATACTTTTAATTATTTCATTAATTTACCAGTAATTATTAAGCAATTAATATGTGGCAGACACTGGGAAAATGAAGATTAAAAACATACATTCCTCTTCCAAGAATCTTATAACTTCTCAGGATTAGAAAGTGCTAACTAGTATTAAAGTAATCCAGTAGTTACTTAATAAGTGTTAATTATTTGGCATTACAGTCACGATAATGCAGTATTTCTATCAGATACTATGATTTATAAAAGAAAAATCCTGAGGCTCAGAAAAAATTTTCCCCCAGAGATTATAAGCATAAGAGCTTGGATTCAGTGTCATACTGCAGGACTCCCATTTTTACATTATCATATCTTTTCAGAGAACAGCAAGAAGAGATAGTTGACAATCTTCCATGGATACAGAATGCCCTAAAAAAGTAGATTTTAAAAACTTGAAAAAGAGAAAATGAGCTCTTACATTACATGAGGGCTCCCGCATCAGGATGCTTTTCCCTTGAAATAACAAAGCACAGGTAGCTAAAGCAAAGAAGATGAACTTCAAGATTCATTTGTGTGGCAGTTCCATGATATCAATAGGATTTGGGTTTATTTCATCTGTTTCCTTTTTATCCTTAGGCATAAACAGCTACCAGCATCAAATGGAGTAACATATGTCCTTATTTTTTAAAAAAATTTATTTATTTATTTATTTATGTATCTTTTAGTTTTAGGTGGACACATTATTTTGTTTTTATGTGGTGTTGAGGATCAAACCTCTGCCTTATGCATGCTAGGTGAGCACTCTGCCACTGAGCCACAACCCTAGCCCTAACATATGTCCTTATTAACAGCCTGTGGGGGCAAAGGAGAAATCTCTGTCACAAGCATGGATTATAAATTTGTCTCCTCAGTTTGTTCACCTCTGAACCAATAATAGTGAGGACTGCCATACACTGATTCTGTTAGACAACATTTGGAGAATATTGGACATCACCACAATCACAGTCCTAATTCCAGCGTTCTGACTGCAAATATTTCAATAATCTATGGCCATGATGATATTTCTGTCATTAGTAAAAAGTTTAACTTATTTTCAGGATTATATGTTTTTGAAAGTTACTAATTCAAAATGATTAAAATAAATTTTAATACTTAAAAGACATACTTTAGTTACTTTAAATTTTTATTGATGTGCATAGTGGACATGGTGGTGCACACCTGTAATCCAAACAACTGTGTAGGCTGAGGCAGGAAGATCACAAGTTTGAGGCCAACTATGGCAATTTACAGAGACCTTTTTTCAAAATAAAAAGGGCTATGACTGGGGATGTAGCTTAGTGGTAGAACTACAATCTGGGTGCAATCTCCAGTACTGAAGAAAAAGAAAAAGTATTTATTCATATGAAATACCCCATTCAAAGATGTTCACTTATTAACTCTTGTAAAAAACAGAGTGTCTTTGCATATAGGTATAAGAGATGGGCAAGACAAACAAGGCTTCTCTCCTGATAGAGTTTACCTAATAATGTTGATTGAACAATAATTAGTGAACAAACAACTAAATAAGTTGAGATCAGTATTTCTTAATTCTATGAAGGAACTAGCAAGAATAATTGGTAATGATCCTGTAGTTGATCAGGGAAAGCCTCCTTGAGAAGAAATCATTTTAACTGATATTTGATTAATGAGAATGAACTATCTGCAGACCTCAGGAAAGAGCAGAATTTCTAGGAAGAGGGAATAACAAACACAAAGTTCAAGAGAAACAAATGGACTGGAAAGTTTTTAAGAACTGGTGGGAAGAACAATGTAGGCAGAGAGGAGAGTTGTATGATGTGATATTGATGTTAGGATACCACTATTACTTAGTACTACATAGACTCTAGTAAGGAGTTTGGATTTTTTCTGAAGCTGGGAAGAAGCTCATCAAGATTATATGTAAAGGATTTTGCATAATGGAATTCCCTTTTAAAAAAAATCATTCTTGCTGCTCTGTGGAGAAGTAGATTAATTAGCCAGTACTCATAGCCCCAGCAGTCCCAGTAAGAAATGACATGGATTGGGATTTAGGGGGCAGCAGTGGAAATGGAAAATAGATAAATGAAATATTATAGATGTAGAACTGGTAGTATTAGTAGTAGAATTGGCTCAAGTTATTACCTGACTTGATTCTAGTGCTATTTGCTTAAATAGAGAGGATTTGGGTAAATACAGGTTAGAGAAGAAAAATCAAGAGCTTCATTTTGTACATGTTTTAAATGGTTATTACACATTTAGTAGTGATGTCAAAAAGCAGTTGGTACATGACTAAAACTTGGGATAGAAGCCAGATGAATGAACTTTGGTTTGCTATTATTTTATATTTAGAGACAGTAGATTTTATACTGCTTTTTACATTTTGCATTTAGAGACAGTACGTTTTATACTGCTTTCTACATTTCATATTTTTACTTAGTCTGTAATTTTACTAACTGCCTTTCTTCCTACCATTAAAAAAAATCTATTGATGGATGCATGTAAACTAACCATTGATATTTGCCAAGTCAGCGGAATTACATTGAGTAAAATATATAAATATTGAAATTAAGAATATGTTGGAAGAGAGCTCAGTGATAGAGCATTTGCCTTTCTTGTGCGATGCCCTTGCTTGTGCGATGCCCTTGCTTGTGCGATGCCTTGCTTGATCTCTAGCACTGAAAAAAAAATTAAAAAAGAATAAGTTCAAATCTATAGTACAATCTAGTGACCATAGCTAATAACAACGTATTGTAGTCTTCAAATTTGCTGAGAAATTTTAAGTTTTCTCACCAAAAAAAAAAGAAATATGTGAAGCAATGCATATGTGAATTAACTTGATTTAACCATTTCACAGTGTATTCATGTTTCAAAACATTGTGTCATATGTGATAAATATATACAATAAAAACGAATTATATATTATGGGAAGTTTAGCCAGAATACCTGTCTGAAATAATTTTAAGCACTGACAAGTCATGCATATTGTATACATTTGTTCTATTGTTATTTGTTTTGCTTACATATAATAGTTTGGCTGTTCAGTGCGCTCTTCTCTTAAGCATCTGCACATGTTGCTAAATATGAGTTATTTTTGGAATTTATACTTTATAATTCATATCGGCCATGCCATTAAACTTCCACGACAAACCCAACAGTTTTATTTTTAAGGTAAGTATATAGTAAGTTAATCTTACTAAAACCCTAGTGTTTAGTATTAATGATTATGGATGTAAATGTTCACCTGTTGTTTATAAGAAGTTGAGAAGATTAATGTCAGTAGTCTATAGTGCTCCAGTAGTGTTCTTCCTTCCAAAGAATTGGTTCGAAATTTGACTGTCTTTTCAAGCCAGAGGCATTGGTTCAGAATCAAAATTAAATTTTTTTCCGAGTCTATAGAGTTTTAGAATATGTAAACTACAGTGATTTTGTGGAAGGTCTTAAGAGAACATCTCATTATTTAAACTCCAGCTGCTTAGAGCCCCAACTTTTAGAAGCCCCAATTGTCTAAAAATAGATTTTGAAAACTAGAGAGAAAAAATAAGATTTTTGCTGGCAATATTTTTTTATTTCTCTTTTGTTTCATTTTATCTATATAATTTACCTTGGTCTTTTTTTCCTTTGCTAGGTGGTGTTACTATATTTGTGGCCTTATATGATTATGAAGCTAGAACTACAGAAGATCTTTCATTTAAGAAGGGTGAAAGATTTCAAATAATTAACAATACATAAGTGTTGAGTATTCTGAGAGGGAGAAATACAGACAGACTCTTGTTCTTTACATTGAAACTTATAAGCTAGTTTATGATCTGGAGATAAGCATGACAGGGTATGAATCTCTGACCTCTGTGCTGGATAGATTTAGTTCCTTGAGACACGTGACATAATACTGCCTATAGAAGTTACTACTTCTACAAATTGTGCTGCTGTGGTTCAGCCATAAAGAGTAGAGATTTAAGAATGAAGACTTGTAGCTAATAAAATTTTTTTTTTAAATGAAGAGTTACTGAGGGGGCATATGCAAATATATTACTTTAAAAATCTTTTATAAAGAAAATTCTTTGTTCCTATTTAAGTATCCAGATGATTTAAAGATCTTTTCTTTTTTCTAAAAAACAAAGCCAAAAAGTTGAATAAGGAACTTTTGTACTCCCAAATGGACTAAATTAAGTTGCTTTTTCCTTATGTAACTCTCAAGACTTTCTGTCATTTAGTGATCCACATAGAAAATTTGATCCTTGTTTTGGAAAACCAGCCCATAATTTCATTAGCAAGCATAACAATCACTTATAACTTCTTGAAATATATACTTATAGTCCCTTTGATTCCAGTCATGTTTCCCTCTATCCTTGTTTCCATCTGTTACCAGTTATTGTTCTAGAATGTAAAATACGATCATGACTGACTTGCTTTAAAGCAAGTCAAAAAACAAAAAACAAAAAACAAAAAAACATGAGTAGCCATCGTTCCCTGAGGATTTATTATGTGTTTCTTCAAATCCTTTTTAACTCTACCAATCAGCCATACTGTAGTAGGTGGAATTTTCTAAGTACACTAGAGTTTCTTGCCCTTTCCATGCCTTCACACATACTACTTTTTTCTGGAGTGACTGTTTCTCCATTCTCCTCCTTCTCTCCCTTTTTCTGTCGCTTCCTTTGTGCTGGGGATTGAACCCAGGGCCTCCTGTATATTAGACAAGTGTTCTAACATTTATGCTCTACAACCCATGTCCTGCTATATTGTTTCTATTAGGTATTAACATAGCACCTTATGCAGACTTCAGTCCCAGCTCCCAGGGAACTTTTAATTTGTCACTTAGCTTGTCATTCTTTTAGGTTAGTAGTTCTCAACCTGGGGCAAAATTACCTGGGAGATATTTGGCAATGGCTGGAAATATTTTTGGTTGTCATCAGGGTGTTGCTACTGTCATCTACGAAGTAGAGGCCAGTGATATTGGTAAACATCCTACTATGCATGCAGCAAAGATTTATCAAATCCAAAATGTCAGTATTATTGAGGCTGCAAAACCCCACTCTAGACTGAGTTATTTAAATTTAAGGACTGTCTTTTTACCTTTTTTCCACACATCCTGAGTGGCATCTATCACTCAGTAGGTATTCGGTTCATATGAATCATGATTGCTTATCAGGATCAAATACAATTCTATTTGTATGTTTCAAAATAATTAACGTACTAGAAAACCAAAAACCAAATGTACGAGTTTGTAAATGTTTGAATTACCAAAGGGCTTTCCATTTCAGTTTTTGAGAGCAAAATCAATGAATATTTTTAAAATTTTGGTATAAAAAATACATTTAATCTTTTTTTTTTTAATTTTTTTTTTTTTGGTCAATGGTGCCTCACACATGCTAGGCAAGCACTCTGCCACTGAGCCACAACCCTATCCCTACACTTAATTTTAAGTAGTGAATGTCATGTACATCATCCTTATTAGAGACTAATATTTGTTCTTTTCATATTACTTTTGTAACAGTCAAGGTTTTTATACCACAAACCATATAGTTCTCATATTCTGAATTATGACTTAATTTGTGTATATTGAATTATTTTTAGATAACATTTTTCTAGAAATTGAGCTTTTTATTATTGTTTATTTGTAATTGCTTTTCTATAAGGAGTGCTCAGGCCTCATAATTTTTTTTTTCTAAAATGACTAAAACAAGAACATTATAATTTTGTGTACTGTTAAAAAGAAAAGCATTCAACAACAACAAAGAACTATTGATATGTGCTAAAACATAGATTAACCTTGAAAAAAATATATGCTGAGTGAAAAGCCAGTCACAAAAGACCACATAAATCATTCCATTTATATGAAATGCCCACAATATTCATATCCATAGAGATGGACAGCAGTTAAGTGGTTGCCAATAGTGGAAGGGGTTGGAGGTGATTACTCATAAGTATTGGGGTTCTTTTGTGGTAGTAAAAAATATTCTAAAATTTATTATGAAATGGCTATACAGCTCTATGAATATATTAAAAACCACTAAGTTTGTACCTTAAATTGGGGAGTATTATGGTAAGCAAATTATCTCAAGCTCTTAAGAAATTCAGACAAAGATGAATAATTTGAAAGTTTATTCAAAACTACTTAGTTCAGTATAGTTTATTGTCTTAGGTTGAAAGAATTGTGAAGAGGAATAAAAGATACTATAATTGAATTTTTAGTGTATGGTGTTTGGGGCTTTTGTTGTTGATTTATTGTAGTAGTATGTAATTATACTTTTGCTTAGTCTTAATTTCTTTAATTCATTTAACTTATTTTTAAAATGTTGTTCTTTTACAAAGTTGAGTTTAATTCTTGATCAAGTGAATGCATAAGTAGAAAAATGGAAGTTATATCTTTCATTTACTTGAAATAAGAAAATGCAATATATTATACGTTGTAGTAATTGTTGTTTTATGTGTTTCAGGGAAGGAGACTGGTGGGAAGCAAGATCAATTGCTACAGGAAAGAATGGTTTCATCCCTAGCAATTATGTAGCGCCTGCAGATTCCATTCAGGCAGAAGAGTATGGCAGTACTTCATATTTTATTGATTATTTTGATTTTTAAAATGTTTTAATGCACATTCTACTTAGCCACAATTTTACACACACACAATTACATACCAGTCTTAATACAGCTAATGTATCATTAATAGATGTTACTTGAGAATTCATAATTAATGCTGTAGCATCTGCTTAGATTGGTATCCTGAGTAAATCTTAATCATATTTTTATGCCTTGTCTTTTTCCTTTAGTTTTCCACTTAGTTTTTAAAATTATCTAGTCCTTTTCATATTCTGCAGACTTTCTTCAAAATTTACCTCAGAGAGGAGATTGTTTCAGTGTTTAACTACTTGATTTAGGTATTTGCATTGTGGTTATGTAGGACAGTATCCTTGTCTTCTACAAAGCATACACTGAAGTATTTAGGGTAATGATTCAGCATTTTGGCAACATTCAGTCAGTTCAAAGGGGAAAAAAGATGTAAACACATGCACCCAACATATAAAGGAAGGTGGGAAATAAAGAATATAACAAAGTAAAATATTAACAGCTGGGGAACTTGGGAGTTCTGTGTACTATTCTTACAACTTCTAAAATGTTAGAAGTCAGTTTCAATAACATATTACTTTTTTGGTCCAACTAGTTGTTCTGGAATCCATAAATAATAACCTCTTTTTCATATTACAACAGTTAACACAGCATCTTGCATATAGCTAGGGGTTATCAATACTTGTTTGTTTTATTAACATTTGCCTCAATTACTATTTTTACTATAACATTTGTTACTTTTGTTCTTTTGCCTTCTTCACTGTTCTGTGAGTCTTTTCATAGCAAAGATTGTCATTTTTATTCATTAAACTTTATTAAATCAAACTCATATGAAATTAGAGTTCCTCATAATTTGAATATTATATACTTAGATCTTATCAATACAGGTGATCACATGTTATCAGAGAACAACTTCTGTTCTTCCTACCTGTATGTGTCACTGACAGAAAAGATCTGTTATTCTGTCTTTCTCCATTTGCTGTTTCCATGACTGCCAGGTAGAGTTCCAGTGACATGTTGAGTAGTCAGTACATGGAAATACTATCAGATATTTTAACAGTGATATTTGTAAATTCTTATTTAATAAATAAAAATTTATGTTTTACTATATCCTAAGCATGTTCTGTAGCTATTCTTTGTCAGCTCTCCTATCCTATTTCACTCTTATTTATTTATGAATATAATTTTTCTGACCTTCAAACCTTCCCAACTCAAAACATCATTAATATTTTTTTTTTCTAGATGGTATTTTGGCAAAATGGGGAGAAAAGATGCTGAAAGATTACTTTTGAATCCTGGCAATCAACGAGGTATATTCTTAGTAAGAAAGTGAAACCACTAAAGGTATGATTACTATTATATTAATATAAAATTTTGTTTGTCCAGTATTTTAAGAAAGAGATAATAAGCATTTATTTTCTTTCTCCCAGGTGCTTATTTCCTCTCTATTCATGATTGGGATGAAGTAAGGGGTGACAATGTGAAACACTACAAAATTAGAAAACTTGACAATGATGGCTACTATATAACAACCAGAGCACAATTTGACACTCTGCAGAAATTGGTGAAACACTACACAGCTAAAAATTATTTCCTCATGCTCTGTTGTATGAGAACAAAATTCATGTCCTCATCTCTCTTAAGGGTTAGCATACTACTACTTTATACACAGTATGTGCCCAGTGTATGTTAGTATTCTAGTTTTAAAATGAGAACAGGTAGTTCTTAGTATCTGAATTGGGTTATTGGATAGTGTGCTAAAATTAGACTGTTGTTGAAATTTTTATATCTTACAAGCATAATTTTTACAGTGGAGTTCCATTTCATAATGTACAAATACATTTTGAGGCTGGGTGCAGTGGCACATGCCTTAAATCCCAGCAGTTCCAGAGACTGAGACCAGGAGGAGAGTGGGTCCAAAGCCAGCCTCAGCCAAAAGCAAGGCATTAAACAACTCAGTGAGACCCTGTCTCTAAATAAAATACAAAATATGGTGTGTCTCAGTGGTTGAGTGTCCCTGAATTCAATGCCCAGTACTCCCTCCCCCAAAATATATTATCGAAATAAATGAAAAACATAAAAGCAAATATTTTATTTATAAACACAGGTAAGTAGCTAAAGCTAAACACTTTGACACAAAAAGCTGTATCACATATCCTCTTGGATTACCTTCCCCTTCAGCGGCTGATCTCCTAAGATTTCCTAGAATATAAACCCAATAAAATATGGTCTGAAGGTATATTTTTCTTAGAAGATTAACCTGTGGCAACTATAGATATTCTTGTCTTTCAAAGATTTTGGAAATATTCAACTGTGGAGTCTTATGTCTCAGAATTTTTCATTATCAATTCATTATGTAAATGCATCTAAGTCTTTAAATTATTAGTACTGGAGGAGGGAAAGTTTCCATGGTAATATCTTCTTCAATGACAGGTAACTATAAACTGAGTCTACCAAGTCAATCAGCAGTCTTGACATCAATCAAATATGTTACCAAGCAGTGCCAACACATAATTGCCCTTGCTAGAATAGAAAATTTGTGTGGTTGGTAACCATTCTTGATGAGAATGGGAGGAAACATGTCTCATTTACAATAAGAAAGACTGTATGAGAAAGATGCACAGATCAAGCCATTATAAATCTAAAGTTCCTTACATTGTGGCTCTCTTATTCAAAATTCAGTTAACTAAGTGAATTTTTTCCTGCTGGGAACAGTGGTGTGCATAACTGTAATCCCCATGGCTTGGGAGGCTGAGGCAGGAGGATTGCTGGTTTAAAGCCACCCTCAGCAATTTATTATGGCCTTAAGCAATTTAGCAAGATCTTGTTTCAGAATATAAAAGGGCTAGGGATGTGACTCAGTGGTAAAGTGCTGGGTTCAATCTCCAGGAAAAAAACAACAACAAAAAAGAAATAACAATTAATAAAAGCATTCTCTTAGGGATCAAATAAATCCCATTTATTAAATCAGAAATTTGGAGGTAGACAGACCTGGCTTTGAATCCCATCACTTATTAACTGTGGGACCTTGAGAAAGTTTCCTAAATTTTCCAAGCCTCATTTTTATGAGCAATTTATAAAGAGCCAAATTAACATAATAGCTAGAGCATAAGTATTCAGTAAACAATAACATAAAAATATATTTAACAAAATGTTTCACTACTTATATGTGGGTTTTTTTTTACTTCTTGTAAACAACTTCCTTTTTGTTTTTAGAGAAAAACTTATGACAGTTTTTCTATAATTTATGAGCCCTTTTTAAGCATTTATATACTCTGTAGCTTAATTTTTATACATAATTCATTTTACATTGTAGTTTTATTCATTTATCTAGAACATGCTGATGGTTTATGCCACTAGTTAACAACCGTGTGTCCAACTGTGAAACCCCAGACTCAAGGTCTAGCAAAGGATGCTTGGGAAATCCCTCGAGAATCTTTGCGACTAGAGGTTAAACTAGGACAAGGATGTTTTGGTGAAGTGTGGATGGGTAAGAAGCCTGAATTTTTGGTTTTTGTCAATTTTTAGCCACAGATTAAAGTGCCGCAATTTTATTACAAAAATATATATATAATATTAAATATGTAATATAATTGCTATTCATTGAAATTTGTTCTAAAATCCCTTAAAATATTGATTAAAATAGTAAGAGGTATTGTTTCTCTAGGAACATGGAATGGAACCACAAAAGTAGCAATCAAAACACTAAAACCAGGTACAATGATGCCAGAAGCTTTTCTTCAAGAAGCTCAGATAATGAAAAAAATTAAGACATGATAGATAAACTTGTTCCACTCTATGCTGTTGTTTCTGAAGAACCAATTTACATTATCACTGAATTTATGTCAAAAGGTAAGTGTATATTAGTATCTTTTGGAATATTCATGTTGGTAACTTCTTTACAAAAGAATCATTCATTTCAGTTTTTATAAAAATGGAGTCTTATTGCATAGTACTTTCTAATTTATGATTATTTTTGGAAGCATTTGAAAAGAGAAATGGGACATTTTGGTTTTGTTTTTGTTGTTTGCTAGTCTGGGGATTGAACTCGGGAATGCTCTACCACTAGAGTTATATTACCAGCACCCACACACACACACCCTTTTTTTAAAATTTTCTTTCTTTCTCTGTCTGTCTCTCTCTCTTTTTTTTTTTAATTGAAACAGGGTTTCACTAGGTTGTCCAGGCTGGCCTTGAATTTGCCATCCTCCTGTCTTAGCCTCCCAAATTGCTAGGATTACAGGCATGTGCCACCATGCCCAAAAAAATGTGACACTTTGTTAATGAAATAGTGGTTAGTTCCAGTTATTCCGGAGGATTTACAAAGTTTTAAAGGATGCCTAGGCAGTTTGAATTTATTTTGAAAGTAGGTGTTTTATTTTTAAATATGTTTTTTAGTTGTAGATGGACACTCAGCACCACATAAAAATAAATGAAAGTAGATTTGACTGAAGAAAAAAACAAAATATACAACAAAATATACAAACTGAGTTAAAATGAGAAAATCAGAATGATATTCATGTAGTACTGAAGCAAAGAAAAAAGGTAAAATTAAAGGAAATTTGTTTTAATGTAAACACAGTCTGTATACTCAGGACTCCTAGAAACTTCTTTTCTCCACTACTGTCAACTGCAGTTTCTCCATCTTTCAAACACAGACCACAAGGTGAGATCTTCTGTAACAGAGCTAGTTATGGCCAAGAAAAAGAGAAAAGAAAGTTGATGTTCTTTCCTCTTCATCCCTAGGCTACTGATGCTTTAGAAGAAGGACGAGTAAATCTGCAAGTATGCTTACTGGCTCAATTTTTACCCATTTGAATTTGATCTTTTTTTTTCTTTTAAGTTGTAGATGGACACAATATTTTTATTTTATTTATGTATGTTCGTGTGGTGCTGAGGATCGAACAAAATGCCTCACATGTGCTAGCAAGCACTCTACCACTAAGCCATAACCCCAGCCCTTGATCTATTTTTTAAGTTATTTTATTTTTTTACTCTCTTGAATTAAACTAAATAACTGCACAGGTTATGTTACCCTCTCTATAGTCTACCTTGTCCAATGTTATAGTTCCCTCTAGTGGTAACAAGGGCAACAACAAGACACATATTTACTATAGGAATTTTTTTTTTCTCAAAAGGGACTGAAACAAACTGACATAGCCTGTTAATTGATAGTCAAAACATACCTAAACCCAATAATTCATGGCTCTCTTTGGGAAGAGTTTCTACTGTAAACAGCTTCCTTTTCAAAGAGTACTCTGGTTTAACTAGAATACAAAGGAGAAAGGGATAAGGAAGAAATTTAAATCAAGACATTGCTAACAAAAGAAATATAATGGAAGTAAAGCTAATGGTTCACTTATCTCTGTATTACTTTAAAAATTATTTAATTTTGAGAACATGTTAGAATTCTGTGTTGTCAGATATCTAGTTTAGGATTATTTCTAGGTAAGAGGTTAAGAATACAAGATAACAAAAGTCCTTTCTAGTTTTGAAACTCAGAAATTCCCCATTTTGGTTTTTAACTTAGCAGTTGGCCCCTATAATACATCCAGACTCATTGCCTTATGTGCTCCAGTGTAAACCCACTGTTTTGGACAGATAGATTTTTTTCATTCCTTGCTTCCATTACTTGGAATTTCTTTTCCCTATCTCCTGGCCATTTGTTACATTCAGTTGTAATTTCTCTTTGTCTCCTTGAGCTTGGAGCCATTCTTCTGACTTTCTGTTTCACAGCATTGTTGTTTAAGAAAACAATCCAATTTTATGTTTTATAAAATAAATCTTAGTTTGAATTTGTCTGATGGTTTCTCTTTATTAAATTGAAGCATGTGTATGTTTTTAACTAGTGATAGAGAGAGGCAACAAATAGACATTTCTTCCTGGCTTTTCTCTTTGCTGTATTCATAGTATTTTGCTTTTCCATTATAATTTCTGCTAAAATTAAGAGACATTGGTCAAGCCAGCACTTCCACAGAAGCTCATTTAGTTATAACCATATCTGAATTCTTGAATCATATTGATTTAAAATGTTATATTTTTTTGAGGGCTGTGGCTGTGGCTCAGTGATAGAGTGTTTGCCTGGTACATGTGAGGCTTTGGGTTCGATCCTCAGAACCACATAAAAATAAATAAAATAAAGTCCATCAGCAACCGAAAAAGTATTTTTTAAAAAATATATTTTGGGATATAAAACTTAGAATCTTGATCAAAGCAGGAAAGAATGACACCAATTTGATGACATTTTCTGTAGGGAAATGGAAAATGGTACATTTTTCCTTTTTTTCATGTGTTATAAAGAGAATAAATTTCAGTTTAGGGGTCTTTTCTAGAATCTTTGAGGTAATTATTCAGAAATTTCAAAACTACAAAAGAAACTTTTTTAAAATAAAAAGTTGAGAAATTTTGTTAGAGTTTGGTTATTTGGGGGTAGAGGAATATTTATGTCAATCTTAATGTAAAATCTACTTATTTTCCATGGATATTTCACTGTCTCTTACAGGAAGTTTATTAGATTTCCTTAAGGAAGAAGATGGAAAATATTTGAAGCTTCCACAGCTGGTCAATATGGCTGCTCAGGTATTTGCATATAGATATATCAACTTGAATTGAAAGTTAACATTTAAAATGTAGAATAATCTTACCTAAATAATATGGTTTATGTAGAAAAGTAAAGGTATTTTAAAACAGAAAGGAACGTTGGAGATAATCTAGCATGAGCTCCTAGTATTACAAATAATATAGTATCTAAAGACCAGAGGGATTTAAAATTTACAAAACTTGTTCATAGCAGAACATATTAAAACTAGCTATGGAACTCCCAGTTCAGTGCTATCCCATATATTATGACCCTTTAGAAAGCATTTTCACAGATACAAAATCTATTTATATTTCAACAGATAAATCTGAGAAAATTAAAATGGCTGGGCATGGTAGCTCATGTCTGTAATTTCAGTAACTCCCAAGGCCGAGGCAGGAAGATTACAAGATCCAGGTCAGCCTTAGCAATTAAGTGAACCTCTCAGAAACTTAGTGAGACCCAGTCTCAAAATGAATAAATTAAAAGGATTCAGGGAATGTAGCTCAGTGGTAAATTGCCCTGGGTTAAATCTCCAGTAAAAAAAAAAAGAAAGAAAATTAAAATGGATGATTAGTCTTCCAAAGAAAATATTAGAAATCTAAAGTGTATGCTGAATTTTTTATTTACTATGGTCCTAAACAAAAATTAAAATGGCAATATGCTGTTAAGAATGAGTCTTTTGAGCTGGGGTTATGGCTCAACGTTAGAGTGCTTGCCTAGCACGTGCAAGGTCCTGGGTTCAATCCTAAGCACCACATAAAAATAAATAAATAAAGATACTGTGTCCATCTACAACTTAAAAAAAAAAGTAAAAAACATCTAAATATCATGCTCCTTACCAAAAAAATATATATTAAAAAAAAAAAGAATGAGTCTCTTTAGGCTAGACAGACTAGACAGAGTAGTACACACATAATCCCATTGAATCAGGAGGCCAAGGCAGGAAGATCACAAGTTTAAAGCCAACCTCAAAAGCTTAGGGAAACCCAATCTCAAAATAAAAGGGTCTAGGGATTGTAGCTCAATGGTTAATATGCACTCCTAGATTCAGTCCCTGGACCCCCCCCCAAAAAAAATCTTTTTTAATTCTCCTGAATTTTTTGTTTTATTAAAGTGTAATGTTTCTATTCAGATATATTATAGGTGTTCGAAGGACCTTTATTGAACTCAGTTGACATAACTGGTAATGCAGCTTTTACTTCTCAGTGAGCTTCCACATGGCCACAGAATCTGGCAGTTTAGAGGAACTTTATACAGAGGAACTATACATATAACACTGGCATATTCCAGGCATTGAGGTCAAAATTCTAGATACTCTGTGTTAGGGTATCTGAACCTTTTTTTTTTTTTTAAGTCAGGTACATGTTTTAGGTTTTAGGAGCCATATACAATCTCTGTCAGACCCCATCCTCCTCCTCTTTACAACTCTTTAAAAATAGGAAAACCATTTTTAGTTCTCGGGCAATATAAAAAGAGTTTGCAGGCCACGTTAGGCAGCAAGTTCATTTACTGTTTTTCACCTGTGCTTACAGGACATCTTAGGCTGTGCCTGATGCGAACTTTGATAGACTTTTATCCAAAAGTTCTAAATAACCCTGTGACTTATCTTTTCTCCCAACTACTGACACAGGAAGACATTAGGACATTTAGCTGCTAATGGTTACTAGATACACTAAGTGGTGCCCTCAAAAAAGGTGTTAGATTTTTGGTGGTTGTGCTGGGGATGTGTCCAATTTTTAAAAGCTGGATTTAGCCTGCTTTTTTATTATAGTGTTTTCTATTTTACCTACTAGCTCCTAAGTACTATGCCTGTTACTGTCATCTCCTTTTGAGATATATGATTTTCCAGTGATCTATTAAACATTAACCAAAATTATCTTCTCCCTGGTTCCTTCTGCATCATGTTTTGTATGTATCTGTTTTTTCCTTTCCAAGATTGCTGATGGTATGGCATATATTGAAAGAATGAACTATATTCACCGAGATCTTCGAGCTGCTAATATTCTTGTAGGAGAAAATCTTGTGTGTAAAATAGCAGATTTTGATTTAGCAAGATTAATTGAAGACAATGAATACACGGCAAGACAAGGTAAGAGTACTTTTATTTAAATGCTTGTAATCTATTGTCCTTTGTTTTTTTCTCACTTAAAACTCTTTTCAATATGCAGTTTTATAGAGTAAGAATAATTACAGGTCCATCAGCAACCCACACAGGACTCTTAGATCCCCACCCATGCAAGAAACCTGGTGGTAACTGTCCCACAGGATCCTCAGCCATCACTTCTGTGTAGACTCCCATTATCAATGTGGGCTCCCCCAGTGTCCCTATAGGAACACTACAATCACTGCCATAGCTCCATACATGTGGTAGCCTGCACCTGGGGACACTGGACAGGGTCTGTAGATAGCTGCCAGTACATCTAGATCTCTGAACATGCCACCGAATGCCACTACCAGGCCAGACACAACCAACACCCTATCTCTGAAAGCAGTTGCCTCCAACTTGGGACACATTTGATGCCATCTTTAATAAGGGCAACTCCTAGCTTGGGACACAGGCTGGGGCCTAGAAGCAATATCAAGGTACCTAGAATCCCAAAATCTCCCCTCTCCCAAGCAGCTGCTAACCCCGCACAGTGCTTGCAGCCACACAGCAGGTCCATAGCTAACAGAGCCTGGTACTGCTCTGTTCAACATCTCTCTCTCCACAACAGGGAAGCAGTCCCCAGGGCACAGCCCATAAGATCTCTGGAGAGAGGAGATTCTGATTGGGAAGTAGAAAGGGGCAAATGAAAAAGAGTCCAGAGACTAAATTAGAGGCCAGGAATTGTGAGGTCTCCAGGGGGGCCCAAGACGAGATCCTTGGGGTGCAGTCTCCCATGTGGATTGACAAGTGCTACACCATTTCCAGGAACTCCATCCCAAGACCAACCCTCCCACCCTAATAACCTTCACCATCCTGAGGGTGGAGACACAAGTAAACAACCCCAACTTGTAGAAGAGAAAAGAAGCAGAAAAGATACTACTGAAGTCCAACAAAACAATCCTGTATCTTCTTTTTAGATTTTTTTTCTCTTTTCTCTCTTCTCCCACGTTTACATCCCCAACATTTGTAAAACAAACAACTTTTCATAGATTAGGCTACTGATATCTGGAAGGTCTGATTACTATATTACAGTTCTATTGTATATTCTTTTATCTCCTATTTCTACATTATTCATTTCTTATTTTTTATGTTTTGTGTTTTGTATTCCCTCTACTGTCTTCCCACTAACTTGTCTCCCCCAAAACACTTTCTCTTTTCTCCTGCTACTATTCAACTTCTTTTCATTACTCTTTAACTCTTGCTAAGATCTAATAACTCTATATCCTCATCTCCCACCTTCTTAACATCTCAATCTATACTTCACTCCTGGTTCTTTGTCCATCACAGGAAATTGTAGACCTATTTGCAAACCTATTGTTTATGTTGTAGATAATGATTGAACTTGCCATTTCTGTATATTGTTACAAAGCCAGAAACATCTTAATAGCAGCTATTTGGTTTAAGGCTGCATAATTTTTGTATTGGAATCTGTGAATATTGATCTCCCCCTTAAAGGGGAGGTATTGGAGGAAATTAGGGACACTACAATCCTCCATAGTAAATAATGTGACTCCTTGAAAAAATAGAGCTGGAAGGGAAGATGAACATGAGAAACCAAGGGAAAAGTGTGCCCCAAACAAAAATGCTACATTATGGGAATCCATGACCACAACAGCAGGAGAAATAATAGAGAAGGAGCTGAGGAGGTACATAATTAAAATGTTCTATGAATTAAAATATTAAATAAGAGATCAAATACAGGCAGCAAAAGATATTTTTGACAAAGATCTAAATAACCAAATATAAGAAGCAAAAGATTACTTCAATGGGAGATAGAAGTTCTGGAAAAAAAATAAACAGAAATCATTGAAATGAAGGAAATAATAAACCACATTAAAAACTCAATAGGAAGCATCTCCAACAGAATAGATAACTTAGAACACTGAACTTCAGACAATGAAGACAAAGTATACAATCTTGAAAATAAAGTTGACCACAGTGAAGATGGTAAGAAACCATGAACACAACATTCAAGAATTATGGGATAATATGAAAAGACCAGACAGAGCTGCCCCACGTGCCTGCAGGATAGGCAGACCTGTGACCCACCAGCAGAACAGGTCCAGCGGCCTGCTGAGGGGCAGGCCTGCTCCCTCCCCCAGTGCCTGCAAGGTAGGTGGGACTGTGATCACTGGTATATCAGGCCCAGCGGCCTGCTGAGGGGCAGAACCGCCCCCTCCCCCAGCACCTGCAAGGTAAGCGGACCTGCGACCCATCGGCAGGTCAGGCCCAGCAACCTGCAGAGTGACAGAGCTGCCCCACGTGCCGCAGGATAGGTGGATCTGCGACCAACCGGCAGAGCAGACCTAGTGGCCCGCCAGCGTGGTAGACAGATCACCACAATTGGAGGAGGATCACAGCTACTACCTGCTCTGCAAGGGAGATTTTTCAACTATACAAGAGCAATATAAATAAATAGAGGGATAATTTCAAAAACAAACAGTTTTACCAAGCAGAAAGAAATGCGAGCAGTATGAAAAGACAAGGAACGAAAGGACCACAAGCAATGCAGGTCAACTCAACTCTAGAAGAAGTAATAGCTACAACAGATGGAATGTCAGATAAAGAATTCAAGATTTACATGCTTCAGATGATCTGGAGTCTCAAGGAAGACATGAGATAGAAATCAGACAATGAAAGATCACTTTGACAATGAATTACATAAACAAATCCAAGAAGCAAAATATCAATTACACAGGGAGATAGAGGTAATAAAAAACAAACAAATAGAAATCCTAGAAATGCAGGAAACAATAAACCAACTTAAAAACTCAATTGAGAATACTACCAGCAAAGTAGAACACTTAGAAGATAGAACATCAGACAATGAAGACAAAGTATTTCAACTTGAAAAGAACATAGACAGCCCAGCAAGACTGTTAAGAAACCATGAGCAGAACATCCAAGAAATATGGGATAACATAAAAAGACCAAACTTAAGAGTCATTGGGATACAGGAAGACATAGAGGTCCAAACCAAAAAAATAAACAATCTATTCAATGAAATAATACGAGAAAACTTCCCAGACTTGAAGAATGAGACAGAATCCCAAATCCTAGAAGCCTACAGGACGCCGAATGTGCAAAACCATAAGAGATCCACACCTAGACACATTATAATGAAGATGCCCAACATACAGAATAAGGAGAGAATTTTAAAAGCTACAAGAGAAAGGAAGCAAATTACATTTAGGGATAAACCAATCAGGATAACAGCTGATCTTTCAACACAGACTCTGAAAGCTAGAAGATCCTGGAATAACATATTTCAAACACTGAAAGAAAATGGGTTCCAACCAAGAATTGTGTATCCGGCGAAATTAAGTTTCAGGATGGAAGATGAAATTAAAACCTTCCACGATAAACAAAAGTTAATAGAATTTGCAGCTAGAAACCATCTCTTCAAAAAATCCTTGGCAAAACTTTACAGGAAGAGGAAATGGAAAACAACAATGAAAACCAACAGTGGGGTGTAGGACAGTAAAGGGGGAAAAATAATCAAAGAGGAAAACAAATCAGGTTTAGTAGCATTAATAAACAAATATGGCTGGAAGAACAAACCATATCTCAATAATAACCCTAAATGTTAATGGCTTAAACTCACCAATTAAGAGACACAGGCTAGTTGAATGGATCACAAAACAAGACCCAACAATATGCTGCCTACAGGAGACGCATTTGATAGGAAAAGATATACATAGACTTAAGGTGAAAGGTTGGGAAAAATCATATCACTCATATGGACTGCGGAAACAATCAGGAGTGTCCATACTCATATTAAATAAAATATATTTCAAGCCAAAGTTAATCAAAAGGGATAAAGAGGGACACTACATACTACTCAAGGGAACCATACACCAACAAGACATAACAATCATAAATATATATGCCCCAAACAACGGTGCTGCTATGTTCATCAAGCAAACTCTTCTCAAGTTCAAGAGTCTAAAAGACCACCATACAATAATCATGGGAGACTTCAACACACCTCTCTCACCACTGGACAGATCTTCCAAACAAAAGTTGAATAAGGAAACTATAGAACTCAAAAACACAATTAACAACCTAGACTTAATTGACATATATAGAATATACCACCCAACATCAAGCAGTTACACTTTTTTTCTCAGCAGCACATGGATACTTCTCAAAAATAGATCATATATTATGTCACAGGGCAACTCTTAGACAATATAAAGGAGTAGAGATAATACCATGCATTTTATCTGATCATAATAGAATAAAACTGAAAATCAATGATAACAGAAGGAAGGAAAAATCATGCATAACTTGGAGAATGAACAATAGGTTACTGAATGATCAATGGGTTTGAGAAGACATCAAGGAGGAAATTAAAAAATTCTTAGAGTTAAATGAAAACACAGACACAACATATCGGAATTTATGGGACATATTGAAAGCAGTTCTAAGAGGAAAATTCATTGCTTGGAGTTCATTCCTTAAAAAAAGAAAAAAACAACAAATAAATGATCTCATACTTCATCTCAAAATCCTAGAAAAAGAAGAGCAAAACAACAGCAAAAGAAGTAGAAGGCAAAAAATAATTAAAATCAGAGCTGAAATTAATGAAATCGAAACAAAAGAAACAATTGAAAACATGGACAAAACTAAAGGTTGGTTCTTTGAAAAAATAAATAAAATTGACAGACCCTTAGTCATGCTAGCGAAGAGAAGAAGAGAGAGAACTCAAATTACTAGCATACGGGATGAAAAAGGCAATATCACAACAGACACTTCAGAAATACAGAAGATAATCAGAAATTATTTTGAATCCTTATAAATAGATAGAAGGCAAATAGAAGATAGTGAAGGCATCAATAAATTTCTTAAGATAGTGAAGGCATCAATAAATTTCTTAAGTCATATAATCTGCCCAGATTGAGTCAGGAGGATATAGACAACCTAAACAGACCAATATCAATTGAGGAAATAGAAAAAACCATCAAAACATTACCATCTAAGAAAAGCCCAGGACCGGATGGGTATACAGCAGAGTTTTACAAAACCTTTAAAGAGGAACTAATACCAATACTTTTCAAGCTATTTCAGGAAATAGAAAAAGAAGGAGAACTTCCAAATTCATTCTATGAGGCCAACATCACCCTGATTCCAAAACCAGACAAAGACACTTTAAAGAAAGAAAACTACAGACCAATATCTCTAATGAACCTAGATGCAAAAATCCTCAATAAAATTCTGGTGAATCAGATACAAAAACATCAAAAAAATTGTGCACCATGATCAAGTAGGATTCACCCCTGGAATGCAAGGCTGGTTCAATATACGAAAATCAATAAATGTTATTCATGACATCAATAGACTTAAAAATAAGAACCATATGATCATCTAGATAGATGAGGAAAAAGCATTCTACAAAGTACAGCATCCCTTTATGTTCAAAACTATCGAAAAACTAGGAATAACAGGAGCATACCTCAACATTGTAAAAGCAATCTATGCTAACCCTCAGGCTAGCATCATTCTGAATGGAGAAAAATTGAAGGCATTCCCTCTAAAATCTGGAACAAGACAGGGATGCCCTCTCTCACCACTTCTGTTCAACATAGTTCTCGAAACACTGGCCAGAGCAATTAGAGAGACGAAAGAAACTAAAGGCATAAAAATAGGAAAAGAAGAACTTAAATTATCACTATTTGCAGAAGACATGATTCTATACCTAGCAGACCCAAAAGGGTCTACAAAGAAACTATTAGAGCTAATAAATGAATTCAGCAAAGTGGCAGGATATAAAATCAACACGCATAAATCAAAGGCATTTCTGTATATCAGCGACAAATCCTCTGAAATGGAAATGAGGACAACCACTCCGTTCACAATATCCTCAAAAATAATAAAATACTTGGGAATCAACCTAACAAAAGATGTGAAAGACTTATACAATGAAAACTACAGAACCCTCAAGAGAGAAATAGAAGATCTTAGAAGATGGAAAAATATACCCTTTCATGGATAGGCAGAACTAACATCATCAAAATGGTGATATTACCAAAAGTTCTCTATAGGTTTAATGCAATGCCAATCAAAATCCCAATGGAATTTTTTGTAGAAATAGAGAAAGCAATCATGAAATTCATATGGAAGAATAAAAGACCCAGAATAGCAAAAACAATGCTAAGCAGGAAGTGTGAATCAGGTAATATACCAATACCAGATTTCAAACTATACTATAGAGCAATAGTAACAAAAACAGCATGGTACTGGTACCAAAACAGGTGGGTGGACAAATGGAACAGAATAGAGGACACAGAAACCAACCCACAAAATTACAACTTTCTTATATTTGATTAAGGGGCTAAAAGCATGCAATGGAGGAAGGATAGCATCTTCAACAAATGGTGCTGGGAAAACTGGAAATCTATATGCAACAAAATGAAACTGAATCCCTTTCTCTCGCCATGCACAAAAGTTAACTCAAAATGGATCAAGGAGCTTGATATCAAATCAGAGACATGGCATCTGATAGAAGAGAAAGTTGGCTACGACCTACATGCTGTAGGGTCGGGCTCCAAATTCCTCAATAAGACACCCATAGCACAAGAGTTAACATCTAGAATCAACAAATGGGACTTACTCAAACTAAAAAGTTTTTTCTCAGCAAAAGAAACAATAAGAGAGGTAAATAGGGAGCCTACATCATGGGAACAAATCTTTACTCCTCACACTTCAGATAGAGCCCTAATATCCAGAGTATATAAAGAACTCAAAAAATTAGACAATAAGATAACAAATAACCCAATCAACAAATGGGCCAAGGACCTGAACAGACACTTCTCAGAGGAGTACATACAATTAATCAACAAGTACATGGAAAAATGCTCACCATCTCTAGCAGTCAGAGAAATGCAAATCAAAACCACCCTAAGATACCATCTCACTCCCGTAAGATTGGCAGCCATTATGAAGTCTAACAACAACAAGTGCTGGCGAGGTGTGGGAAAAAGTGTACACTTGTACATTGTTGGTGGGATTGCAAATTGGTGCAGCCAATTTGGAAAGCAGTATGGAGATTTCTTGGAAAGCTGGGAATGGAACCACCATTTGACCCAGCTATTTCTCTTCTCGGTCTATTCCCTAAAGACCTAAAAAGAGGATGCTACAGGGAAACTGCTACATCAATGTTCATAGCAGCACAGTTCACAATAGCAAGACTGTGGAACCAACCTAGATTCCCTTCAATAGACGAATGGATAAAAAAAATGTGGCATCTATACACAATGGAGTATTACTCTGCATTAAAAAATGACAAAATCATAGAATTTGGAGGGAAATGGATGGCATTAGAGCAGATTATGCTAAGTGAAGCTAGCCAAGCCCTAAAAAACAAATGCCAAATGTCTTCTTTGATATAAGGAGAGTAACTAAGAACACACTAGGGAAAAAGAGCACGAGAAGAAGACCAACATTAAACAAAGATGAGAGGTGGGAGGGAAAGGGAGTGAGAAGGGAAATCACATAAAAATGGAAGGTGATCCTCAGGGTTATACAAAATTACATATAAAAGGAAAGGAGGGGTAAGACAAGATAATACAAGTGGAAGAAATGATTTACAGTAGAGAGGGTAGAGAGAGAAGATGGGAGGGGAGGGGAGGGGGGATAGTAGAAGATAGGAAAGGTAGCAGAATACAACAATTACTAATAGGGCATTATGTAAAATTGTGGATGTGTAACTGACGTGATTCTGCAATCTGCATTTGGGGTAAAATTGGGATTTCCTAACCCACTTCAATCTAATGTATGAAATATGATATGTCAAAAGCCTTGTAATGTTTTGAACAACCAATAAAAAAAAGAAAAAAAAGAATAAAATCCTGCTTTACATAGAGGGTAGTAGATTGACTTAAAGCACGTTAATAAAAGTCCTGCTGCAATCAAATACTCCTATTTTCCTTCCAAGAATCCAGATAAATATGAACAAATATTTCATTTGTATTTCCATAAGAAATACCTTCTATCCTCAAGATGAAATTGGAATCTCAGCAGACACATTTCTGCTTTGCCTTTACATTGTCACTGTCTTTGTGGTACCCAAACCCAGGATTACTGACCTCCCAATCACCCACATGACTGTAACACACATCCTCATGCTCCTTACACATGGGACTTTTGGTATCTACAGATTTTGGAGAAGTGTAGGATAGTTCATGTCAGTTCCAATGTCTTCCTGGCCTAGGTCATGAGGGGACTCTCCATCTGTACCACCCACATGCTGGGTGTGCTTTAGGCCATCACCATCTGTGGCTCCTAGTTGCCCTGCTTCAAATTGAAAACCACAAATGCCCTCCAGTGGCTAATTGTTTTCTTATTAATCCTCACCATCTCCACCTATACCAATCCAGTTTTTTTAATACTGTGGCCAGACCAAATAAAATGCAGCCTTGTCTTCTATTTCTCACTGACCACTGTTCCTTTCAGCTCATAAACTACAAACACGGGTTGCTCTTTTTTTTTTTTTTTTGCACTGATGGCATTCAGTGATCTCTAGTTTTGAGGCTGTATGGTTCTTTCAAGAAGATACATAACAATAATCTTTCATAGATGTAAACAACAATCATGTTTTTTCAAAGCTTCAGATTTACTCCATAAATTTCCCCCCCCAAAAAAAGCAATTCATGCCCTTCTGCTGCCCATTATGTGTTTTGACATCCAGTATTGTTTGAACTCCATCATCTTACTGTTAATAAGCACAGTGTGAGCAACTTATCTCATCTTGAGATGTCCTCAAAGGCTTGGTATCAATGGTGATGGCATGCTCAGTCCTTTTGTGCTGATTTATGCTGACACTCAAATAATAAATCTATGCAAATTAAATGGAGAAAAAAGTCTGCTTCTGACAAAACTGATCAAAAGCAACTTTGTCATTCTTATAAAATATTATATATTTCAGAAAATTTTACCTCTTATAAAAATCAATAAAATAGAATTAAAATTTTCTATTACAACAATGTTATCTAAATAGATAACAAATAGTATGTGAAAATTTTTTTCTGTATATGGATTAGTTTTTTCAACATTTGCATTAATTTTCACTGTATCTTACACCATTTGTGTATCATAAAGTTTTATGAACTTTTTATGTAAATTTTTATGTACTTTGTATCTTAGACACTCATATTTGGTCTATGTTATTTGTCTTCCTGCTTTAAATTTTCTGATATTTCTTTCAGTGGAATTCTATTAGAGGAATATTGATGCTTTTCTCTTTTTGTCTATTAATATGCAAATGCTCATATCAAAGCTACTCAGGAGTCTGCAGTAGTATTGCAAGTTTGTGGAAACCTTGGGTAACTTAGTAAGATTCTGTGAACACAACAGGTAGAAGATGGATCTTGTTGGTGGACCACCTTAGAGGTTCACTTCCCTATACAAAACTACTACAACAACTAACTGAACAACAGAAATACAATAAATACCATGAAAGAGTACTTCATGAACAAGAGAATGCCGGCACTATTTTAAAAATAGAAGTGTTGGTCACCATGTGAACCAATTAGAAGCCACACACTTCGGTTCAGAATATAAAAAATAGTATATAGGTATAAAAAAGAATTTGATGATTACTAAAATTTTAAACAGAATTATCACATGACCTACCAATTTTATTTCTAGCTATATTTTCAAATGAACTGAAAACAGATATTCAAACACTTGAACACGAATACAAATGACATCACCATTTCCATTAGAAGATATATGAAAATCTAAATTTTCATTAAGAATGGAAAACAAATGTGTCTATGTATTTATATGTATTCTTGTCTGAATAAGCACATGTACATATATATGTTCATATTCATATATCTATATCTCTTTATAGCTTCCATATATGTTTGAATATTATTCTGCAATAAAAATGAAATTCTGTTACAAGTCACCATGTTGACAAATCTCAAAAATATTAAGAAAAGTAGACAAAATCAGACATGAAATTTCACCTGTGCTATAACTACATTTATATTAAATATTCAATATTTGTAAATCATAGAGTTTGAAAGGAGAGAGTTTGTTGCCAGGGGCTTGGAAGGCATTTAAGGGAGTGTTGATTAACTGATTATATAATTTATTTTCAGTAATTGAAATGTTTAAATCAAAATAATTGTTGTAATTATAACCACAAAAGTATAAATGTCACTACTTATTTTTTTAGCTCTTTTATGAAAATTGAACCTCAATAACACCAATAAGGAAAAAAAAATCTTTAAAACACTGAAGTCTATACAGTCATAGCTAGAGGTGACAGAAATGAACTATGAAACTGGTCATAACTTTCTTATTCTTGTATTGGAGCACATGACCACAGTAACTACATTATGTAGAACCACAAAAATAGAATCCTAGATACAATGAGTTATATTCTATGTATGTATAATATGCCAAAATATATTCTATCATCATGCATATCTAAAAAGAACAAATAAAAAAAAACTATAGATTTATAGTCACCCACATGTACTCTGCATCACCAAACTAAAGCATGGATGGTAACACTGGATACTAGAAATCAAGAGCCTTCTCTGTGTCAGGCAGTATTCTTGATTCATTATTCACTTTGTCCTTATATTTCAAGTATCATGAGTCCTGATTGGAAGACTTCTGATCTTACAGATGAGTAAACTAAGTTTGAGGGATGACTGATTTTTCCAAGATCACTGTCTATGCAGACTAAGGTTCTGACAATTAATTTGTGTGGTGTCCAATTTACTGTATCATGTATCACAATACAAAGTCAGGATTTTATGTTTGTTTTGTTTTGTTCTGTTTTTTGTTTTTGTTTTATTTTGTACCCCCCCCCTTGGAGGAGGAAACAAGAGGTAGAAATACAACAGGGCACCAAGAACCATCTGCATAAACTATCAATGTTAAAAACTTAATTGTGATCATTGTTACACTGGTAAATAGGTATCTGCAAACATGACAATGTATGAATTATATGTGTATAGTTTATTGTATTTCAGTATTACCCTAATACAATTGTTTTAAATTTGAATGAAAGAAATAAATATATTCCTCAGAAAAAAAAATATATTTGGAAAGCATAGGGAAAGATGCTGAATATTATATGTCATTAAGAAATTACAGAGCAGCCACCACCATGAAGGTCAAGCTGTGCAGTTTTAGTGGGTACAAGATATACCCCATATACAGGAGTCACTATGCAAGGACTGACGGAAAGGTTTTCCAATTTCTTAATGCAAAATATGAGTTGGCTTTCTTATCCAAGAGGAATCCTCAGCAGCTAAACTGTACTGTCCTCTACAGAAGAAAGCACAAAAAAAGCCAGTCAGAAGAAATTAAAAAGAAGAGAACCCAACCTGAAGCCAAATTTCAGAGGGCCATCACTGGTGCATTCCTTATGAATATCATGGCCAAGAGGAATCAGAAACCAGAAGTTTAAAAGGCTCAATGAAAGCAAGCTCTTAGGCTGCCAGGCAAGCAAAACAAACAAACAAACAAAAAGGCTAAGCAGGCATTTAAAAAGATGGCAATGGCTGCTGCTAAGACTCCCACAAAGGCAACACCTCAGAAAAAGACTGTGAAACCTGAGACGTTTTCTGCTCCCCAAGTTGGTGGAAAATGGTAAATTGGCAGATGAGATTTTAAAATAAAGATGTAACCCTTTTAATTGAAAAAATGTTAAAATAAGGCAATAAAGATGTATTATTTAATGCTAGCTTTGCTTTGATGTGTTTAGGACACACTACAGCAACTGAAAGTAGTGGAATCTTGCATAGATTTAATCCAAGTTTACTATTCAAATGCTCTTTTCCTGTCATTTATCTATCCATGACGGGCACATTTGTTTTTTTATTGGGTTTGACTTATACATTGGGACCCCCCTTCTCCCACCATTTGCTATTATCTGATTTGATGGTGCCAAAAATTGATAGCTGTATTAATCTCTTACTCTCAGAAAATAGCATCCCCCTTTGTATTTTGGCTATATATTCTGTCTCTGAAACCAGGGACACTGAATAAGAGTATATTTTACCTATTCCCAGTCCTAGTTTGTTGAGCTAGGACTTTTGAAAGAGCTGTGCCAAATAAAATAAAACTGCTCAGTAGCCTTATGATCAATAAATGTGTAATGAGATAAAAAAATTATAATTTGTGAACAGGTTTGTACTCTATAGATGTCTTTATTATCTGCCCAACTGTGCTGAGTTTCAAGGATACAACAATGCATAAGCCATGTCTTAAACAAGCTTTCTCAAGGTAAAATTACGGTGCATGTCAACATTTTCTTCATCCCCAATTATCCAAGTTAATGGATTACTAATTTTCTTTCTTGTGCATGTAAAATTCAGGCATTATTCTAATTGTTGGGTATAATAAATAGGCTTGGGGAGAAAAAAAAGAAATTACAAATTAAACAGAATTATAAAAATTTATAAAATTTTATACCTGACAATATCAAAAGCTGTCAAAGATAGGGAACAAGAAGAACTCTCATACATTGCTGTTGAGATAGCAAAATTGGACAGCAACTCTGGAAGACAGTTTGGTAGCTTCTTAAAAATCACAATATACACTTAATATGGCCCGCTAATTGTATTTCTCAGTGTTAATTCGATGGAATTGAAAGCTATGTCCACATACAAGTGTCCACAAAACCAAGATACAAAGGTCCACAACTTCTTCACTCATGATTGCCAAGAAAAGAAAGCAGCTAAGAGAGATTTCAGTAGCCATTTACCTCTTATTAATGTAAACACTTTGATACATCCAAACACTGGAGGGTCACTCAAAAAATTTCATAAAATGAATTTACTATCAAACATGAATACACATGGAGGCATCATTAATACATATTGCCAGAAAGAATATATTGTCTAAAATGCCATATTCGTGTCATTCCAAATTTATGACATTCTGGAAAACTCAAACATTAAAAATGGTAAACATTGCCAAGAAATCAGCCAGAGTAGATGTTAAAGAGGTGAAGAACAGGAACTTTTGGCATGGTGAAGCAACTCTGAAAGATGCCATTATGATGAAAATTAACATTATTCTTTCTCAATGCTTTAAAAATTGTAAAATTTATTAATATATAACTAAATTATTGCCATTAATAATTATTTTGTACCATCACTATTGGCAAAATATTTTGATTTTGTACTTACATCAAATGTTTGTCAGTAATATACAAAAAAATATTAGTAGAAACTCTGAATAGGGAAGGCATATGGGAACATGGTCCTATATGATTCATTTTTCTGTAAATCTACAACTCTCCTTAAAATAAAGTCTGTTCGGGGCTGGGGATGTGGCTCAAGCGGTAGCGCGCTCGCCTGGCATGCGTGCGACCCGGGTTCGATCCTCAGCACCACATACCAACAAAGATGTTGTGTCCACCGAGAACTAAAAAAATAAATATTAAAAATTCTCTCTCTCTCTCTCTCTCTCTCTCTCTCTCTCTCTCTCTCTCTCTCTCTCCCCTCTCACTCTCTCTTTAAAAAAAAAAATAAAAAAATAAAGTCTGTTCATTAAAACAATCAAAGAAGGCTTGGTGATATTTCTAGCCTCAAAAATATCTGGCCCTAGAACTGGCCCTCAACAATAATATTTGTACTGATAATTAATAATTTCCAACAACCCTTTCTTTCTTTCTTTCTTTCTTTCTTTTTTTGACATTTTTCTGCAAAGTTTTGCTGATATTTTCCAACAAGAAATTCAAGAAAATCTATTTTTTTCTGTTTTAATTATCTTCTTAGAGAACAGTGAACATAAGCCCTTAGTGAATAAACTAGTACCTTACATTAAAAAGATGCTTATACATCAATAAAAATAATTATTTATCACTCTGCTCCACAGATAGTAAATCATAAAATACTAATAAAAAGATGTTCTAAACTTATTTTACTAAACTCATATTCATGAGAAAATTATCTGATATATTTTTTAAGTCCACCTCACTTCCAATACGCTACCTATAAAATGAGATTACTTTCTTTTTCTTACCCAATATACTTCTGGTTGAAATAAATGAAGATAGTCCAAGTAAAGGGGTTTGATGATACACATTAAGGGGCAGATAAATTGTGGGTGATATTACTGAGAAACACAGTCCTATTGATCAGATAAATAATAGGCATTTGGTGATACTGGGAGCTCCATAATCTTTTTTCATTTTTTAAAATAATACTTAACACTTCCCATGTTGATCTTCCAATTCTGAGCTATGGTAGTTACTAACACTAACCTACCAGAAACAGATAACATGGTCTGTGAGTCATATCTTTCCAGATCAAGTTCCATTATGCTCACAACAATATTTAGTAGAGTTGGATATGATCAGGGCCAGTCAGGACCTTCCCTTACATTTCTCAGACAAGGTTAACAGAGAAGAGGTTCTCATTTTGGTTTCTAGAATGGGAAATAGAAAATCCTGCATGACTGGCATCAGTATTTTTTTCCACAGTTTTTAAACTACATGCTCATGGACAAGCTGGACTGTACAGTAGCTGAAGAAATTATCTTCAAGCACAGATTGGTTCATAATGACAATGTATATCTGCTAAATATTCAATATGATAAGGGTGAGAGAATGAGAAGATAGACTACAATGGAAAGGGGAAATTGAAAGAAAAACTGGCTGCATCAGGAAGAAGGTGCTTTAACCTATCTCCATTCCCAAATGAGAAAAACCATTAGTTAAATTTCTTCCTTCCTTTCTCTCTTGTCTACTTTCTTCCTTCCTCATTTCATTGGTTATTTTCTTATTTTTTCTCATTTTCCATCCCTTCCTTCATTTCTTTCTAAGAGAAGATGTCTCAGTTCATTCTTCATATTTACTTCTCAGAAACAAGTCATTTGGAAAATAAAGCTCTATGAGAAGCATATCCATTTATATAGGGTATCATTACTCTAAACTGTTTTCAATTGAAAGACCTGAAAATATATTGTAAGAGTATACGCACTCACATGAAACATTAGTTTGGGATTTATAAAAATTTATATTCTTATACACCAAGCCATATATATCTGGGGTATAGTGAGAGGCCTTACATTGTTTTGCTAGGAACACAAAAAAAAAAAAAAAAAAGAAAAAGAAAAAAAAAAGAAAAAGAAACATGGCAACAGAAATAAAAACCAAATTATTTTCTATCACATTACTGACTTTTCTGTAATAAAAGCAGTTTATGATAATTTAAAATTATTTTGTCTTTTCTTGAAAAATATTTAAAATTTCAAATGAATTTTTACTTATTTTTTACCCAAATACCAAAGAATGATTTTGTTCACTGAAAACTTTAAAGAAATATGTTTTTCAAAGACAATTTAAATTCATTTCATGAATGACAGCAGACTTTGGGTGTTCAAGTAAAGTAAGCATTTTCTTTTCTTTTTTTTGATGGATATTTATTTATTCATTTATTTATATGTGGTGCTGAGAATAAAACCCAGTATCTCACACATGCTAGGCAAGTGCTCTACCACTGAGTCCCAACTTCATCCTCTACATATATACTTTTTGCTTGTATTATTGTACATAATAGTTGGGTTTGTTTTTACATAATCATAAATGCATGGGATATAATTTACTCCATTTCAGGCTCCAGTTCCTCCTCTTCTCTCCCTTCTCCTTCTCCCTAGTCTCCTTCCTCTACTCTTAAAGTAAGCATTTTGTATAGAAGGTTTTTTTTGGTAATTTTAAAGAGAAAGGTAATTGGATCATCAGAGTACAACTTTGCCCCAAATATCTCAATCCATACATTGATATCAGGATGGCCAAAGCTTGGGAAAAAAAGAAAAATTTTCTTGAAGAAAACTCAAAGTCCTGGGTACCTACTTTGTACCCATGAGTCTTTCAGGCACTGAGTGACTATTCTAGATGAGGCACCAGAGTTAAGGAATACTGCAGCATTATTCAAAGTGTAGCCATTTATCTGAGAAGACTTTCTGTTATTACTGAATTTATTCATGGGAAATTGTCATTTTCCTTTCTCAGTCATAGATGTCTGAAGAACAGTTTAACAAGTTCAACTTGAAAGTTTCTTCTACCACAGCCTGGTTTATTAGTTTCCCTTGAAATGAAGAATTTTTATTGAATTTATTAAAAATATGTGTGTAAACTATTGCCTTCTATTCTGTCCTCAGCAGCAAGAGAACTGATGGTCTATTTGCTTAACTTCATTGCTTTCTACAAAACATCTCTAGGCTTCACATTTGAATTTCCAGCTAAATTCAGCATGATGTTTATGATAGTGCTTCCCTTATTTTCCTATTTCTTAACACTGTGATTTTCTTATATTCTCCTACTTTACAAACACGTAAATATTTTACTATAGTAATTATCCAAATGTGTGTGCGTGCACGAAAATTTTTGATTCCACTTCTCATGGAACTTAGCTTTTAATTCAGAAGCATTTCATGATATACATCCTGCTCCCATGGGACTCTGTCACTTTCCTTGAGTGATCCTCATGTGTTTTATTTATTTCAAAGCTTTTTACCTTTATTTCAGGAGCATTATGTCAAGAGTATGAATAACATTAAATTCCATTGGAAATAAATTTGATAATATTGGAGAGTTAGATTATTAAAATATTTTACCCCATCATTTTATACTTCCTTGTAGATACTCTGATAGAAATTATAGCTACTTTAAGTGTTCTTTGGATCAAAAATTTAAGATCTGGTCTAAAAACCTTGAGTAAAATACCCAAATTGGAGTCATGGCTGTGTTATTTAATGCAGTTTTACTAAGTGACCACAAAACTCTGGAGACACACACACACACACATTTTAAAGAAAAGAGTCTTGGAGGTGTCAGTCCTCTCCTGGTGAAAACAAAAAATGTTTAAAAATATATTGTTTTTTGACAACTAACATTTGTCAAAGCAAGCTAATGTTAGGGTAGTCATTTCTCCTCTAAAGCCTGAAGTCTTGAGTGTACTACATTGATTCTCCCAAGCCAGGTTTATCACAAGCCTAACAACTAAGATAAACCCAGTATCAGAGGAATTATCAGCCCAGTTCTACAAGAAGTTGAAAGAAGAATGAACACCAATTGTTCTAAAATTATTTTATGAAAAATAAAATAGCAAAACCTTCTAACCTCCTTCTATGAAACTATTATTAACCTGATGCAAAAACCAGATAAAGACAAATCAAGGAAAAAATATTTCAGACCAGTATTCCTGATGAACAAAGATGTAATAATTCTCATTAAAATTATGGCAAGCAACATACAAAATTATATTAAAAAGATATTACAACACGATTAGTAGGGTTTGTCCTGGTGATGCAGGGTTGGTTCAACACATGAAAATAAATAAACATTTTTCAAGTAAATAGATGTAAAGGCAAGAATCAGAAAATTATCTCAATAATTGCAGGAAAAGCATTTGACTGAATACATGGTCAAAACACTAGAAAACTATGTATAATAGAGATATATCTATAAAAGCTGTCTATCCTAAACACAAGGGAAACTTATTCTGAAAACAGAAAACTGGGAGAACAAAGGATTACAAACAGGAATGTGGACCCACAGCAAAACAAAAACAAAAACAAAAGAACAAAAGGGCAGGGGGCAGGAGTGTCAGAAGGACAGAAGGGGGTAGCCAGAGCAAGGAAAAGGCATAGTATTTTTTCTTCTTCTTCACATTTCTTTCAAAAACAAACACAACACACATGCACACACAACTGTTTCTTCCCTATTAGAAACATAAATAAATAAAATAAAAGTCAGGCTGGAGGCTGCTCCCCAAGAGCCCGCTTACACAGGAGCAGCCAGGGCGCTCAGGTTTGTGCAACACAGGGAAGCATGGGCAACAGAGGTAGCTGGAGAAGGAACAGAGGCAGCATTAAGGGGGCGTCATTTGCTCAACCCGTAAGGAGCAGGGGGTCCAGCTTGTCAAAGTCCAGAGTGCCCTCTTCAAGTTCTGGGAACCCCAGGGGATATCCCTGGGGACCATGCTCTCTCCGTGTCCTGTGTCTTGGGCATCCTCAGGGAGGGGGTCGGCAGGGCCACATCCTCTTCAAGTACTGGGAGCCCAAGCCTCCCGCCACTAACCCGCCCCTCAAGGAGGGGGTCACACACACATCAAATAGAGCAGTAATCTCCAAGATATATGAAGAGCTAAACAATCTTGATGCCAAAAAAGAGACATAACCCATCAATAAATGGACTAAGGAACTGAACAGACACTTCATACATGAAGAAATACAATTGATCAAAAAACATATAAAAAAGACCATCATTTTTAGCAATTAGAGAAATCCAAATCAAATCTATTTCAATACTTCATTTCACTAGAATGTAGTCATAATGACAATTATCAAGAATACAAGCAATAATAGTGTTCATGAGGATATAGGAGAAAAAGTACACACATACATTGCTGGTGGTCACACCAATGTAAAGTAGGTCATTTCACAATGTCTAAACTAGTGAACCAACCTAGCTCCCTTTAACAGAAGAATACATAAATAAAATGTGATATATATATATATATATATATATATATATATATATATATACACACACATACACATATACATACACACACACACACAAATACACACACATATGTGTGTGGGGGGGTTGTGTGTGTATGGAATATTACTCAACCCTAAAAAGAATGAAATTATGCCACTTGCCAGCAAATGAATGGAAATTGAGGATACCATGCTAAGCTAAAAAACCAACAAAAAAGTTCCAAGTGCTGAATATTTTATCTGGTGTGCAGATGCTAATTCACAATCAAAGGGACTAGGGAAGATTAAATGCACTTTGGATTAGAAAGAGAAAAGAGTAGGGAGAAAAAGAGGTATGAGGTTTTGAAGGATAATGAAATGGATCAGATATTATTACCCTGCATACTTATATAATTACAAGACTGGTGTAATTCTACATCATGTACAACAAGAAAAACGAGAAGTTATACTCCATTTATGCATGCTGTGCCAATGCATTATACTATTATGTATAGATAATTGTAACAAATGCCAAAAAGATAGAATCAAACAAATTGCAAACTATAAAAATTAAAACACTGTTGTACTGAAATAGAAGGCAACGTACAGACCAATGCACAGAAAAAAAAAAACAAGGATAAACCCAGAAATTCACTTCACAATCATCTTTAAGGAGGGGGTCAATAATACAGAATGGATAAAGGATAGTCTCTTTAACAAATGGTGCTGAGGACACTCTATGTCCACATGGGGAAGAAAGAAAACCAAGACTTTTCTTACACCATACCAAAACATCAAGTCAGAAAAAAAAAATATATATATATATATATATAACAGTGAGATGTGAGTCTGTAAAATTCCTGGAAGAAAATGCTTGGGTTTCATTTACTAATCTCTTCCCATCCTACTAAGGTGACAAATATGAACTTTACTCTGATTTGATCACTACACAGTGTTGCATGAATCAAAATATCATGCTATACCACATAAGCAAATGAAGTTGCTATTTTTCAATCTAAATTAAAAAAAAGACAGAAAGAAGAGCATAAGTTTGTGAGCAAAATATTAAAGAAAACACAGAAGAAACACTTTACAACATTGCTTTAGGAAATGGTGCTTTGGCTATGACAGTAAAATGACAGGGGACAGAACCATAAACAGACTAGTATAATTTTATTAAACCAAAAGCTTCTGCACAGCACACTAATTCATGGACATGGAAATATTTTAACTGTTAGAATGATAGAAATTACTTACACATCACCTGAGAAGAGTATAAAGTCTAAAACACACACACAAAAATCCCTATGAAAACCAGTACAGGAGCTGGGCACATTGGGACATACCTTGAATACCAGTGGTTTGAGAAGCTGAGGTGGCAAGATCACAAGTTAAGAATCAGCCTCATCAAGTTAGCCAGGCACTAAGCACGCAACTTAGTGAGACTGTGTCTCTAAATTAAAAATAAATAAATAAATAAAAACTCTGGGGATGTGGCTCAGTGGCTAAGTGTTGTGGATTCAATCCCTAGTGGCAAAAACAAAAGGAAACAGAGTAGTATGTTGTTTCCAAAGGAAGGTGGTTCAGGTAAAATGGGTGTTAATCTTCAATGGATATAAAAGTTTAATTGTATAAGATAAACAACTTCTAGATATTTGCAGAATACTTCTGTACTTACACTTTACAATACTATAATGTTCACTTATATATGTTTTCAGAGTACATATATCCTACTTAGTGTTCTTACTATTGTGCAAGAGAGGAATGAAGGAAGCAAGTGATGGAGGGAGGGAAGAATGTTGGAGAGAGAGGAGGAGGCAGAAGACAGAGAAAGGAGGCCTAGCCCCATGATGCTCTTCTACACAGTAAGGATTCCTTCTCAAAGTGTACCTGTCCTTTATTTAATATTGTGCTATTGCTATCATAATTTTTATTGATTATATCTTACTACTTACTTTTCATAAGTAAATTCAAAGAAGACAATGGACCACAGGTATGAACACAGCACACAAATGTAACCTGCAGGTATATCGCATTTGGCCACCTCATGCATACTGAGATTTTATTCCCATCAACATAGAAGTCCAGTGGGCCAATGAAATATGGGAGCTAAGAGAAACTTGGGTACAATGTGACCATGTCCTATCCACACGTAAGTAAAAAAAGGGAAAATGATAAAACCCAGGGAGACCACACATTAATGTCCAACCAGAATTAGACTTAAATATAGAAAGAAGACAGCTTTGTTACTCAAGGTACTTCACTGTATCAGCCCATCTCTCCAGCTGAGGATAAGGGAAAATAGGGTGATCCACAGTCACTTTTCTTCCAGTTATTTCAAACTCATTAACAAAACAGGTGGACAAACTTTCACAGTTATCAAGGTGTAGTAAAAACAATTGCACTGGTTCTGTGTAACATATTCACTTCTTTGGTATTAATGAATCCAACATGTATGTGCAAGCTCTACAATGTGACTTGTTAGTAAGTTTGCATTTAGAATTGATGTGGTATACTTAAAGATGAATGTTAGAAGTCTTACTAATAATTAAAAATGTTATAATAAAAAGGACAATTAAAAGACAGACAAACTGTACCATGATATATGAGTAGATCACAGAAGAAAGAAATAGATTTCTGTGGCATGATGTCAATGGCACAGGTCACCTGCTTTTAGACAGGGAGTCTAAGTTTTCATTTTGCATTGGACCTGAAAAATTACATGTTTCCCTAAAAATACCAGTAAAAAGGTATATTTCCCTGGAGAAAGTGCTGATTCTAGCATCTCATAAGATAAATTAAAAATGAGCCTTAACATATGAAGGAGGAAGAGAAGAAAGAGTAGGAGGAGAGTCTCCCAAGGTCTCCCATATGTGGATTTCTGAAAAGTGACATAAGAACTAAGGTAAAAGATCCTGAAATAGTGAAAGTTGGAAAAATATGAGCAATAAAACAAAAACCTTTTACAATAAATTATAAGTGAAAGCAGCAAATGAGTATATATTTACTGATAAAACATAATAGACTTCATTGATAAAAAGTGATGGAAACAGACAACTCTTTTATATAGAAGAGTTCAAAACAATGCAGAATAATAGCATGCCCTCCTACATGTGGAGCTTAGAATCTTTCTCATTTTATAGATGGTCAGTTTCAGTGACTTGATTGCAACAAATAATGAAGGAATAAGGAAAAAGTATTACATTCCCAAAGAATGAACCAGGCACAAATGACTTTTGACAATGGATGGACTGTAGCACTTTAAATATTTCAGTGACCATCAGGTAACCTCATCATGCTGTGACAACAAGGCATTACAAATCCATACTATTCCTTCCAAAATTATTATTACTTTTTAGCAAATAACATAATTTTATTTTCTCAAAGTTCTGGAGACTGTGATGCACAAGATGAAGATGCTAGCAGGTCCAGCTGTCTTGTGAAAACTTGAATACACATTCTTCTCATCAGTGCATGGAACAGTCTCCAAGACAAATCATAGGATAGGCCCCAAAATAAGTCTCAACACATGTTAAAATATCAAATTAATATCATGTAATTTTTCAGTAAAATGTAATAAAATTAGAAATTGATAACAAAAAATTATTTGGTTTATTTTTTATATATTTGTAGTTTCCAGTTTTTCACCTGCATTTGACTTCATTTTTTGCTTCCTGCAATTCTGTTGACAGTAAGTTGACATTATTAATATAAGACTTTGATTATTTGTGCCACAGTTGCCTTGAAAACATTGAAAATGGTTTAAAGATGAGCTATTTTTCTCCCACTGGCGAGAATTAACTCACCCAGTTCAAGGAAATAAAGATTTGACTTGGAATACAAACTGATATGTATAGCTTTACTTAAGATTAAATTTTATTTTATTTTTTATTAGTTGCTCAAGACAATACAATGATCTTGACATATCACACATTTGATTCAAAAAGGGTATTAATTCTCATTTTTCCATGTGTACAGATTGCAGGATCACATTGGTTATACATCCATGTGTATACATACAGAAATCCTAGTGTCAGTTGTATTCTTCTGCCCTCCCTATGCCCCTCCCTTTCCCTCCCCTCCCATCACATCTCTCTACCCATTCTACTAGGACACTTATCTCTCTCTCTTTTTTTTCTTTCCTTCCCCCTCAAACCGTCATATATGTCCATATATGTATTTTGTGAAACCATTCGGATCTCCCTCCATCTTCCATGCAATTGCCCTTCTCCCTCCCATTCCCTCCCACCTCTTTTCCTTCTTTTGTGGTAATCTTCTTTTCATGCTCTTCCTCCCTACTCTGTTTTGAGTCACCTCCCTTATATCAGAGAAGACATTCAGCATTTGTTTTTTAGGGATTGGCTAACTTCGCTTAGCACAATCTGCTCTAATGCCATGCATTTCCCTGAAAATGCAATGATTTTGTTATTTTTTAGTGCTGAGTAATATTCCATTGTGTATAAATGCCACTTTTTTTATCCATTCATCTGTTGAAGGGCATCTAGGTTGGTTCCACAATCTAGCTATTGTGAATTGTGCTGCTATGAACATTGATGTAGCTGTGTCTCTGTAGTATGTTCTTTTTAGGTCTGTTGGGTATAGTCAGAGAAGGGGAATAGCTGGGTCAAATGGTGGTTCCATTCCCAGCTTTCCAAGGAATCTCCACTTATTTAATTAGTTTTCTTTACAGGTGATTGACAGTGACCGTTTTCACAAGCAGGAAACAAACCATAAGAATACACTCTCCCTCAGTGTTGAGTGCCTACCTTTCAGTGATCAAATAGAATAATTAGTTTTAATTTGTTTTTAATTAACAAATATTTATTGCATATGTTAATGGAATTGAGCATAATAACTCCAAATGCATGGTACACAGTGATCATATCTAATTATCTATCTTCTACTTTCATCTCTTGCCCCATCATCCTTCCTACTATCCAGAAATTACTATGTGGCTTCCATATTTCTTTTAAAAAATCAACTTCAGGGTGTAGGTAGCAGACATGGTAATAGAAAAAAGATTTCTGCAGCCACAAATAAGCAATTGCATGAATTATCTCTTTCCACATCTCAGAGATCATAAATGTTAACATCTGACTAAGTCTCCCTTTATCTCATTTTGCGTAATTAGAAAAACAATCTCCAGCTATTGCCTTCACTAAGCTGACCTTAATTTTTCCATAAATCATCCAATTGCCCTCAGTTCCCACAACCTAAAAATAGGGATTTCACTGAGATCATCATAAACCACTATGGTGCCAAATCTCAAGGTCTCTCCTTTGCCACCCTCTAGTTCACTTTCAGTGGTTTCCAGAACACAAGGTTCTGCCTTTCTTTTTAAATTCACCTCTTCAAAAAATCCATGTAATTACATTTCCCTGGTTTTCTATCTCCTTAACTGGATGCTCTCGCTTTCTGCCTTTTTCATAGACTTTTCTTCTCCATTGATAAATATAGGTTTCTCTGAGCCCTAACTCAGAAAAATGGTCCCTGTACTTCTATATATTCACCCACACCCAGGGTCATGCTCAGTCTCATGGCAGTATTTTCCAAATTCCTCTGCCTCCCAAATATTCATTTTCTTCCCAGTCCTCTCCTGTCACCTTCAGACATGTTCAATTGGATATCTAGAAGAAATCACAACATCAACACAAAAGCCTTCTTCAAGACTAGCACACTTTTCCTTGCCTCATGTGGTCTTTCTTCCCCATACAGGATTGGGTATCAGCAACTACCCTAGAGTGCTCAAGTCAAAAATTCAGCAATTGTCTTTGGTCTTTTCACCATTACACTCACCCCAAACCATCCCCAAACCTTGCTTATCTTAAAGACAATATTATAAACATATATGTATATGAGACAGAGAGATTCATATATTCAAAATTATAAATATATAAGTATATAATTATATGTATATTAAATATGTATAAAATATATAATTATAAATAAATAAATCAGGTTAAACTACTTTTATTCCTATTACCAAGTCATGCCATCATATTATATCATACATATTCTATTGGTAGTCATACCCATGGGGACAAGTTCTGCTAAATGGTCACAAATTCTCATATTAAGGAACTTAAAATCTGCTTTTGCCAAAAAAAAATTAAAAAAAAACACTGATTATTCACTTAGGCCTACAGATGGCCAATAAGTGAGATAAAACTTGACATCTCTGAGATATATTTATTCTATTTATTGGCTTATAATAATCACAGCATAGAAAAGAGAAAGAAATACCTGCAATATTAGTAAGGACTTCTGAAACATCCCAGGCACAATAGGTGTAGGAAGAGGCCATGACTGAATTGAAACCCTTACCTCACTTCTGAATAAAATTTTTAAAATAATACACATGCCCAAATACACAGACACACACACACACACATACACAGCACAAAAACATACATATATACACTGAGTAGTAAGTGTAATACTCCCTTTCTTAGCTGGATGATTAATTTCATACATGCAATTAATGAAGATTTGTACGAAAAAAATGAAAAAGCTGCTTGTAAAACAAGTAGTGAAGGGCTTTCTAAATGTTTCATAACCAAGCCAACCAATAAGTACGCAGACACTCTGGTGGACACTAGAAACCTAAATGGCTTTGCAGATGTGTAAATATTCATAATCAGTCTCATTTCATCTCTTTGTACAACAACAACAACAAAAACAAAACTACCACTACAATGTTCTACCATTTGTTCGATGGTACATGAAGCTAAAGCCTTAACAGTATTTTTACTTCATTAGATCATTCAAAATTAAACACTCTTTGGAGTTAATCTGCAAATTAAAAAAAAATAACCTCATAAAACTAAATTTTTTTCATTTTATATCCTTTCACACTTTTTGAATAAATATTATATTAAAAATAAAGCTAGATCACAAGTTAATAAGTGTATAGATATTTATTTGCTATCAAGTTAGAATGATTATTTCTCCATGAATTATGCTGTAATTGATAAAAATTAAGAAGAAGCTTAATTTCATCTACCTCCCCATCCCTAGTACAAATTTCTCTCTAGCACTTCTGACACCTTTACCTATCATACTGTGTTCAATACTGCAAACTGTGGAACATTTATGTAAAATGCTCCAAAAGTTTGGAACATTTTCTTAGTGGTATCTTCCAGAATGGTTCTATGAAACTCTGCACTACCATTTGCTCAGCCTAACAATTTTTTAAGATGATGAAATGTTGATTCTTCATTTTTTTTGTTTTACCCAAACTTGAAAAGCATCTGTTATGATTAAAATCAATATAAAGTGAATATATAAATTACTTTTCATAAATTACTAATGAAAAGTGATAGCAGCTGTCACATTTTCTAAGGTCACTAGTAATTTTAGAATTTTAAAACATGACTTTTACATATATTTCAGGTTTGTATTCCTGTTTCAATAACAAAAGTAGAAATACATGCTAAATAAGCTTAAAAACAGTCTGCGTTAAAACACTGTTTTTGTAGACCTAGTTGGACAAATAAAAAACTGGGCTTAAAGAGGAGATTCCATGGGTTTTAAATTAGGGGAGAAAAAAGTGTATGCCACAATTACTTACATAATTTCAATTAAAATCTATTTAGCAAATTGTCTTAGAAATATCTTTTGTGAACATCAAAACAAAAAAGCTTCTTCTTATACTTACAAAAAAATTCTTCATAAATCTTTACATAAGTGCAGCCACTTGGCAGCAAAAATATATTTTACTCCAAGATTACATCATTTCATGATTTTTTTTGAAATTATTATCCTTGACACCTTTGCATTCAGAATATTGTCTTTAGATTAAACATAACTAGTTTTTAAAAATACCAAATATTCTTGATAGCCACTTAAATATCCAAACAAAGAAAACCTGTCTACCATTATACAAATATATTGAATGTAAGATAGGCAAGAACACCTAATCACAAAGTGACGATTTTGTAATAGATTGCTACTATTAAACAAAAGTAAATAAAACTGTCATGATAAGATAAAAGAATAAATTAAAATAAGCTGTGATTACTGTTTTGTCATTAGAGAAAGGAATATCCATCATAGCTCAATAAAAATTGGAGGGAAAGCCCACAGCTTCACAAGTAAAGAATAGGCCTGATCAAATCACTACCTAAACATCTATCAAAGAATAGAACAATGGGCTGCAAAGAGAAGGCAAGTGCTTTTTTTAAAGTTCAGGGTATGCAACATACTGAAGAATAATATTACATGGGCACTGGGAAAAAATAATTAAGCTATTCTCAAAACAGCTCTTTATTAAAGACTGAATTAGGACTATTAAGTGAGGATATTATTTTCAAATCATTGGTAGTCTTAATTTGATCACTTAATATGCAAATGGTCCCAGCAAGTATAATCAAGTGTGTCTCAAACTTTAATGTTTAGAGCAAATTGAATTTTAAGGACACAGAGAAACCCAGGAAAATGTCATGCAAACATTGAGACAGAAGATGGCAATCTACATGTCAAAGAGTGCACCTCAAAGAAAATCATTCCAGCAATTACCTTGATATACAAATTCTAAAATTAGAACAAATAAATTTCTATGTAACCCCATCAGTGCATTGTCTTACATCAGCCCTGTGAAACTAATGCAGCCCATTTGGACACACATTCACTGTCCCTCCCCCTGGCTGAATGAATGTACAACTGGATCACATCACCTTTAAACAGCATTGAAAGGCTGACCTACTGCAAGAAAAGACATTTCTTACTAGAATATTCTTCATGTATGAAAAAACACAGCTCCTTGCCTGATGGAGATATAGAGATTTGTGGTATGGCATACTAATACAAAATATATACTATTTTACTTCCTTAATTAATGTAACTCTTACTTCTCTTTGTGTCAAAACATTCCTGGTGAGTATGTTTGTATGTAATTTTCATAAAAGAACTAGGAGGCCAATGGAATTTACTGGTACATGGGCTACCTAAGGCAGATGGCTAAAACAAAAACAGTAACATTACAAAAGAAATATTCAGAGCCCAAAAAATACTGACATTGATGTGAATGTTATTTTTCTGTTATTTCTACTTGTATGTAATCTGAATATCACACCTATTCTGTTGTCAGGAGAAATAATACAGTCCAGATTATTTTGGAAAGGGCATGTAGGTCATTCAAGTGGTAAAGTTCTAAAAGTTTAGAGGATTCCCAATCATGGGTATTTGTTCTGGCATATTCTGACCAACTCCAGGTTTTTCCTGTGGAGACAATTCTCCAGAAGGCTCAGCTAACCTCAGACCACAGATATCATTGTGGGTTTTGTGGTGCACTTGCTCTTTCCACAGGAGACAGAATTAAAATGTAGCTTCTTGATGGTCTACAAGAAGCTCTGCAAAGAATTTGTCTTACATGTAGGACAGCAGTTAACCCTAACCATCATGGCTGTTTCCACAGGTGAAACTCCCACTGAAAATTTTTATACACAGATTAGAAATAGATGAATATATGCATAGGCCTCCATACATTGAATTACAGAATAAGGTCTTTGGATAATTATTTCAGTATAAAAACTAGAATCCAATATTTAAATATTCACCCTACCACACATGTCCCAATATAACCTAATTCTGCCATTGCAGGTGCCTGCAATTACTGCCCACCACTACACACACAGAGAGAAGGGGAAGGTCAAAAGACATTCCAGCTGTGATCCTAGATGAGGACGTACCTGGATTGCTCTTCTCTGGATTGCTCTCTTATACCTGTAAATACCTCCTGATACCCTGGTGTGAAGGCTGAGACAACATGTAAATATGCTCAGGACATTTTTGTGCCTAGAACCATGGAATGTTTGCATACATCATAAAAACATATTTTTCTCTTGTGCATCTCCATTTAAATGAGAGGAATGATGCACCCTCTCTGGAATGTGTGTGGTTGGTTACAGAGTTCTAAGTTCTATTTTGTTCTAATGCTGAATAATTGAGTTTGATTCTTCAAAGTTTCATCACCTAGGCCACTTCCTATACTAAGATCACGACAAAAGAGTGCTGAATTTTTGTTTTTTTTTATCTGTGTAAAAATACATAAATGGATATGGTCTTTTAGTCTCTTGGGAAGTTGTCAATACATCTTGTAAAAGAACTATAAGCCCAGTGAAGTTGACTGGTACATGGGCTACCTGGGGGTGGGAGCTAAAACAAAAACAGTAGCAACAGAAAAGAAATATTAAGTCCCAAATAAACTCTGACAATGATGAGTGCACCCATTGGTGAAGGCTTCCAGCAGGCTCGGCAGGTGCCCTAGAGGAGACTTGGACCTGGATGGCAACATTAGAGCTTAATTTTTTTCTGAGTTTCATCTGGAGGCAGAATGAAAGGATCAGAACAAAAGAGACATCAGAGAGCACAGACATGTGTACAACCCAGCTGTCTCTGGGCTCCCTTGCTCTCTTGTGAGGCATTTTTTAAGAGAAATACCTGTGGTTGTCACATGATGGCAGCATTGCACAGACCAAGGCAAACCTGTGCACTTTGTCTAGCTTCCCCCCCCCCACCCTCACCTGGAACTTGGGCCCTGGGCGCTCACATGACTTTCCTCAAAAGTAAAAAAGAATCTGCCCAGGGGTGCATCCATAATTAGTGCTGGACACTCTGCACTTTACAAAGAAAAAAAATAGCATTATTAACTGCTCACCTCTGCCTGCTTGTTTTGATGCAAACAGAGCAGATCTGATTCAAAGCAGAGTTCTGTATCTTACTCCCCAAATATCAGGGTTGCAAAAAATTCACATATTACAGACAAGACTAATTGTAAAGAGAGGGTCAAGGGTCTCTCTCTTCAAAGAGAGAAAAAAATATATTTGTCTTTCATTGTGAATTCAGGAAAACTAATACCAGATTTTTCTAATTCTATGAATAACTCCATATATGTGCCAATAAATAAATAGCTGAACTTAATGCTAGCACAGACCCTTGGTCATGGCACCCTGATCCTCTCTGCCCTAGTTAAACCATGGGCTTCCTTGAGATTACCTGCATCCTTGGATTCCTTCACCTGCATATCAGTGCAACAGGGGTGCAGTCCCTTCTGCTCCTCTTTGCAGCATTCTGGACTTCTACCTCATTTTCAGGACTGAACACCTTTGCATACTCCACTTGGGGAGAGACTCAGAAAATTCTGGAATATACCTAAAGAAATTTCATTATCAGACAATGATGCTATCAATTTATTCCTATGTTCCTATTCGTTATTTTTAAATTTACGTTATTTTAGTTGTTCTTCTTAAGTAAATATGTCATATAATTTATTTTGGTAAAATTAAACAAGCACAGGAATTCCTAATTGTGATTCATAATTGCCAGACACATGTGAAAAACTGCATTCGATCCTCAGCACCACAAAAAAATAAATAAAATAAATAAAGGTATTGTGTTCATTTATAATTATTCTAATTTTGAATCTCATTGTTGTGGATGGATATGATGGTGGAATTTATTTATATATTTTTATATGCATACAACCTAATGTATGTTACATTCATTCTTCTGTCATTTCTATTCCTATTTATTCTATCTTTCTTGAATGCTTCTTCGGATAATCTACTTAACTTCTCCTCTTTCCCTCCCTCATTTATTGTGAATAAATGCTTTGAATCATTAGCCTGGACATGCCAGCAAAAATATTTCACCTATGGTTTTTTTGGATTCTCTTTTTTCACTTAGCATATCAGTCTCCATATCCATTTATTTACTGGCAATGTCATAGAGTCATTCTTCTTAATGGCTGAGTAATATTTTATTGTGTGTATATATACAACAATTTCTCTATTCATTGTCTGTTGATGGGCATCTAGCTTGGTCCCATAGCTTAGCTATTGTGAGTTGGGTTGCTATAAACATTGGTGTGGCTGTGTCACTGTAGTATGCTGATATTAATTCCTTTGTATATATGCCAAAAAATGTAATAATTGGTTCAAAAATCCTAGTGTTTTTTTTTTAATCTACATACTGCATTCCACAGAGGTTACACAAATTTGAAGTCTCACCACAAGTTTTGAGTGTTTTCTTTCCCCCACATCCTCACCAAAATTTGCTTTTACTTATATTCTTGATAATTGAAATCATAGTTAGTATGAGATGGTATTTAGTTTTAATTTGCATTTTTCTAATTGCTAGAGATGTTGCCTTCTCAGTGTTTTTTACTTTTGCTTCTCAGTAACAACATCCATTGTATTCTGGGGACCAGTTTTGCTTTATTTATGAAGTGGGGACAAGATTTCACTTGAAAGATTGACTGGGAAGTTTAAGGCACATGACCATGAGTCCAGGAATGACTTGTACACAGTTGTCTTGCCCATGATTATGAGAAAAAAATACATATGGGGAGAGAAGGGAAAAGGGAGAAGGGAGCAAGAAAGGAATGAAACATATTGGGGCCAAAAACCACACCTTTCCCAATGAAGTGTAGGTGAATGGAAACCAGGCCTGGTCCTCAGATCTTGGGGAGAGAGATGGGTTATTTCCCCAAAGACCAGTTCCTTAGCTAAGCCAAGCTTAGACTGGTAGCAATGTGCCCAAGATGCCCCCAGCTATGGTGTGCCATGTATCTCTGGAAGTAAAAACTTGAGGTAAGTATCTTCTTGAATTTTCAAGGTTAAATTAATGCAGCAAGCCTTTTAGGGCAATTTGGTCCAGGAGCTGAGCGTAATGCTGGCACAGACTCTTGGTCATGGCAGACATGACCCACACTACCCTTGTATTTTCTGGCCAGTAGAGGTAGCAGTCCCAACAAGGAAGGGGACCACAGCTCTAGTTTTATCCCAGTGTTAACAAGCAGTATGTCAAACTATGGCCTTACACAGAGCTGATGAAGGAACTCCCTATGTGATTCTGCTGGCAAAGTGAGCAGCAAAAAGAGAGACAGAAAAACAGACACAGAGAACTGTGGCTGTGGTACATGGCAGGTACTAGTGACCTTGAGTTCTCTTACAATACTGAAGAAGGAGCAAGATGTAATTGTATACCCCCTGAGGTCAGGGTCAGAGCTCAACCCCCAAGCAACACAAACACATTCATTCTCATTGGAATGTCCATTCTAAGCCTTATAATTTAAAAAAAAATTTCAAGACCACATGCACTCTGCAAAATACAGTGTCATTTTTCTTGGTGTGTCACCTGCTATGAAGCAGGAGAGGTTAGGCACCTGGATGAGCTTCCTAGCATAAATTCTTAGGGACAGACCCGTTAAGGGCATGCAGGCCACAGTTGGGTATCCCAGGCCACTCTGAGGCACTGAGTAGAAACAGGGATTAGACTTGGGTCATATCTTTCTATATTTGAATGCACTAGTCCAGAAGTTCACTAGGTGCACTATAGTTGTACATGGGTTGAAACATTTTGCTCAAAAAATGTAGCATCACCTAGCACAGTAGTAATTTCATCACACATGCAATTAACTATTTTTTTACATATGAACATTATCTGAATTAAACCATCCATATTTTTAAACCATCATTCTTAGGTCTGCATAAGAGCCTTTAGAAGAGTTGCAGCATAGATACTCAGCTATATTGCTATCTTGGATGATTAGGTTCCTTATAATTTTTAGCTATTCTAAAAATAATCTTTAAAATATAAACATTTTACCCCAAATAATAAAACAAGAAGTGAGTGTAAAGAAAGTATTCTTGGTTGGGGAATGATTTCTGTTCTCTCCCATCCCTTTTCAACAAGATCACACTTTCTTGGTATTCTGGGTGTTTGGGAGAATATCTGTCCTTAAATTGTTTGGACCTCTGCTCCTTAGACTCTTTGTGTGTCTCACCCATACTCATCTGTCTTTCTGGTGTAGTTGTACTGAGTTTGAATAGGTGGGATGCATTGACCCCCAAAGGATGACCCTTACCAAACTGAGAGAGGAGCCAGACTTAAACCCAGTTGTGAAACAGGGCTGAGCAGAAGGGAGCTAAGTGGCCAACTGTGAAAGAAAAGCCACAACCTGCCTTCTTGAAGACAAAATTACTTCATATTGATTTCTGAGACAGAGGAAATGTCCTTTATGTGCAGCCTTCTGGTTTAAGCAGTCACATGAAGCCTTCTCCACCCACAGCATAAAAAGTCTTGGAGTCTTCAGGATGAGGGCAAGGTGTGGTGGGATTCTCTAGATCCTTTTGTTTTTCCAAGTTTTTTTAAAAATTTCTATTTTTATAGGATTATTAGCTACTAGGATGTCATGTGGTTCATCTGCTGGGTGAGAGAAAGTCATTATGACTACATGGCTTTTCTACAGAGACTAAACAATTTTAGAAGGAGAAGTTTTCACATTCTATCCTTAGAGAAAAGAGATCAATGTCATTTGTAATTGAAATAATCACAGTTGAATAAAAGAAAACCTTGTGCAAGGAATCAGGGGATATTAATCAAATACAGCTCTATCATAGCTGTTTGTGCAAGATAGTTAGACCAGGTCCCTGAGGAATGACTTTTTTCTCTTCACAGTGACTGGTATTTGTTCTTACTCTCAAAGGCCCTCCTTGATTTTGGGGTCGATGGCCTCTGTGTCTTCCCCTGAAATTTGGTCTAAGACAGACATTTGTGCAGCAGGTAGGCAGAAGAAAAATGGGCAAATATGTGTATGGCCTAGCACTGCCTGGCTTCCTGGATACACTGTGCAAACCTGGTGACTTCTTCCCAGGGCACTTAAAGCAATAATCACACTAAAGGTAAAATGGAAATTATAACATGATACAATGTTCAGGCAAAATAGTGCTAGAAGAAACCAAGGCCCCTGAATAAATTTATACACCTATAAAACTATGTGTTCACAAACTAGGGTTGCAGTGGCCAGGACCTAGAGCCTGAGGATAAGGTGTAGAGACTTGGCCACATTTTGGGTAGGATAACATGGCATTCTGGTTTAGAGGAGCTGGTACTTCCTTAGACTTGCTCTTAGAGTGCAGAGGAAATTGCAGGAATGGAAAACTGCATGTGGAGGAGGAGCATAGGGGTCATTTGTGTTCTGGTGTGACCTGGTAACTATAATTTTCCAAGTTGATTCTGAAGACCCCACCTCAGTTTTGGGATGATATTAAATGGTGAACAGATGGCTAGCCTTTCATTTAATACTTTTATCAAATTTTTAAACTATTTTTTTATTTGAGGCAATCATTACTCATTTTGATTTAAAACTTCCACAAACACTTAAGGTTTTGAGGACATTTCTGTAAGTATAACAGGCAAGTTAACTTAAGAAAAATAAGTGAACAAAAAAACAATACTAATGCCAAAACTGCAAAGGTGATGTGGGAATGTATATGTGTATCAATCACTAGAAGGTATTAGTAGGCAGGAAGCCTCCCAAACTCAGGAACAAACTTACCAGTACAGGGCCTATGTGAAGTTCTATCAGGGAATCTTTATCTTTTCTGCTACCCCTCTTCCTCCTCTATGTCAATGAGAAGCTTCTTGTACTTGATAGAAACTAGCCTTGAGCAGGGAGGTCAAGACTGATTCAAAACAGTCTGGATTTGTCTTTATATTCAGGTCTACCACTTTCAAGGCCAGTGGCCTTCGACAGGAATTTTAACCCCCTCTGAGTTCTGTTTTCCTCATCTATTAAGTGGGAATGTCCTGATCCCTGAGTGCTTGAACAGTGTCATGAACTAACAGACTTCTCAGCTCCACAGTATAGACAATCGCTTCCCTGAGGATCAGAAGGGAGTCTAATGTGTTATTTGTCTCCAGTGTCTGTTTTCTTTTCTTCCAGAAATTGCTTGTGTTTTTTCCTGGGAATCCCCTTCTGAATTCCAATACATGTGGGGTGAGTCAGACAGGTTACCCAGACCAGGAAGTCTTAGCATGAAGACCCCTGAACAAGCGGCTCTTAACCTGCCAAGTTGGTTTTAGCTGGTCTGGACATACTGTTCCAGAGACCACAAATAACTGTAGAAAGTGAGCATGGAAACCTTATTGCCCTGTAATTAAATGAGAAAATGAAATGTGAAGTGAGAGATGAAAGGACACTGATTCTTGAAATCAGCTGTGCCTAAGTCAGAACTACCTACAGATATTTTACTTGTAAAAGAAAACAAATTTGGGGCCAGGTGCAGTAGCACATGCCTGTAATCCAAGTGGCCCTGGAGCCTGTGGTAGGAGCATCCTGAGTTCAAAGCCAGCCTCAGCAATACCACGGTATTAAGCAACTCTCTCTCTAAAAAAAATTAAAAATAGGGCTGGGGATGTTGCTCAGTGGACAAATTAACTCAGAAAGTGTTTGTTTGTTTCTTTTACTGTATTAAACTCACATTTATGAGTGGGCATACATTTATAGCCAATAATTTGTTTTTAGTTTCAGGCAAATTCTTTACTAGTTCTGCAATACATATTAAACCCACATCAACTGAGATACTTTTCTTGAGTGAGTAGAACAGGTAAAGCAAGGTTATTGTTTCCAGTTTCTTGAGTGTCCCTTGAGAAGGGATAACTTCTGATTGGCTCTATGTACTAGTGGTTTGAATAGGCTGAACAAAATTTGTGTGTGGAGATCAGATCATTGCTTATTTCTAAACTAAGTGTCGTTTATTGAGCCAAGCACTTACCAGAGCCCTCTATGCTGGAGATACTGATCCTCTGATGGAATACTTCTGGTTATCCAGTGCACAGCCTTACCATTTGTTTTGATGATTTTCTAGCATAAAACACCTCACATGCAAATCTTTATTTGAAAGTGATGAAAATGTGCATGTATCTTGTGGAGACATCTCATTCCTGCCCTGAAATACTGTGGATGATGACCATCCTAACCTCATTGGTTATTTGAACACAGAAGTGGGAACCAAAGATCTTTGCTGCACAGAAACTTGACTCAACCTTATCTCCTGGTGGTCCTAACTACTAGAGTATGAGAAAAAAAACAGCCACACCATTTAGCTTTATCTTAGCTGATCTTAGGTCTATCTTTTGGCTTTTCCTGAAAGAGCTGGAGACTACAACTCTGTAAATCTTGAAAGTGTTCCTGAAGCAAGTTTAATGTAGATCATGAGAACTTTTTAAATGTTTAATGATACAAGGTTGGTGACTTCATATAAACTGAGACAGTAAGAAGGCGCCCCTTCAAACTCTAATTCTTGTAACTAAGTCAGAAAGATTTCAGATATTTCACTCAGAAAAGCAGGCATTAGTTTATTGAAGGGATAAACAGGGAAAGGTGACACTCTCATAGTAGATAATGGGTCTTCTGAAAGGGGAGAGAGACAGTGTGCCTTTCATGCAATCCACTTTTGTTGGGTATCCCAGAGAAGTTTCCAAAAAGTACCATCCAGGCCTACTACTTGACTTTGAACTGACAGCTGGATGACATCCAATTGTCAAGTGTCCACTGCTATGATAACTTTAGGTCACCTTGGCCAATTCAACTGATTCTCATTGGATTCTTAACCATAAATTCTTGCAGATTTTAGAGCTAGGAAAAAATATTTCTATCTCTCTGAGTTTAAGAATGTGGTACATAGAAAGAGTCACAAATGTTCCCTTCTTAAGGGTAACACAGCTTCCTCTTATGGACATTATTTTATACCTGATTTTATCCTGCAGATAACAGTTTACTGAGGAATGTGATATACCCTGACCACTTACGTCAGGCCGGGTTGCAGGTTAATTTCTTCATGATAGAAAAGCATGTGGGGGTCAGCACAGTGACCCCCACTTTTATAGAATTATTCCCTGAATCTCATGCTCTCCCGACACAAATCTATCCCCTATCATTTAGCAAGAAGTAATTTAGCCTAAGTCATACTATGGTTGATCCTGCATCCCAAAGACTGGGTCCCAGACAAACATCAGTTTTACCAGAGAACTGGATAGAAATGTGAATTCTCAGGTTGCAGTTCAACCTTATTATATGAGACTCAGACTGGCTCAAAAATCTTAATTTTAATTATCCATTCTGTTGCATGTTTGGGGCTTAGAATTTGTGCCCTGGTTTAGTCTCTCCTTCAAAAACATTTTTTTTCACCACTTTACAAAATAAAAAAAGTTATTATGACCTCACTAACTTACAGCTTAATGACTTGCATCCAAAATTGTCTAGTTTCAGTCCTGATGAACAGACCCTGAGATTTAAGGGGCTGGGTGCATGGATCTCTACTGCTGAGATGTTCAGGGAATCCTGTTGCAATGACCCCATTAAGACCTTCAACCACAACACCCACAGCTAAGAATCAAATCCCTGTAAACATTTTAACTGTTAATTCTCTTCCAGAGATTAAAGCAATACCCAATTTTTTGTTTATAAACTCTAAAGGGGGCTGGATTTGTGACTCAGTGGAAGTGTGTTCTCATAGCATGCATGAGGCACTGGGTTTGATCCTCAGCACCACATAGAAATAAGATTTAAATAAATTGCATCCACCTCAAACTAAAAACAAAATATTTTAAAAAATAAAAAAAAGAATCTCTAAAGGCCGTGTTACTGCACTATAACCATGATTGGATGGACCATGGTTTTCTTAAATAACGATTCTGAATCATGATGTACAGATACCCACAGTTGCCTGATAAGACCACTAGATGGTGAGCATGTTTTTTTGTTTTGTTTTGTTTTGTTTTTTTCATTTTTGCCAAAGGAGGGCGCTCTGCAGGTGACTGGGGGCTTCTGTTTGTTGCTTCCATCATAGTCCCTGAAGTGTCCTGTGCTGAGGCAGGTTTTACTTCAGATTCTAGGAAGTTATATGAAGCTAGGGTCTTTGACTACAGTACTACTATTGTACTGTAGCTGGAAATTTATTTAGAATGGTACAGGTCCTCCTCCCCATACAGGACAGGCAGACTATTTCCCCACAGACTGAAGTCCTGGTGGTGGCAGAGATATGGTCATAGGCGCTAATAATACCAATCTGGAGAAGAAAAGTAGAGACAATATTTTCTTTTCCTGAAAAGTATAATCTAGTTTTATGAACACCCAGAACATATGCCCTCCCTTTTTTGATGCTTTAACATGTTTATAAGGAAGGTAACTAAGAAGGTGAGAAGATATCTTGAATTTGAATCTTGGCGTACAAGCCTAGCTCTACTCCAAACTATTGTGGACTTTATCTGCTAATGTACCTCTTCTGCTACCCACGTTTACAACAATGGTGCATCAGGAACAGTGCCTTCACAATTCCCACATTCCAGGTGCAGTGCCCCTCCTTTCCACTCACCTCTTGCAGCCCTTTGTTCTCCCCAACTCTAAGAGGGGGAAGGCCTAACAGAAATAAGGGGCTTCAGTGCCTTCTCATGAAAAAGATCAAGTGGTACAGGTTACAGATGTAGTTGCTCTGGCCCTTTTGAGATTTATAGATTTTCCATTGCCCTAAGAGTGCCTTGAGTTTGTTTTAAACATATATAAAAGATGCACATAAATACATGCACTGTCACAGAGAACAGTTTTCTACAAGCAGTACTGAAGAGGCATTTGGGAAGCTCCAGGGTTGGTCAGGAGATGAGGGTGTGGGAGATGATGGAGAAAATGGGAAAGAGACTTTCTTGTATTTGTGCAGGAAGAAAAGATGAGACAGCATAAGTGGATTTAGGGTTAGTATGCTATAATTTCAGTGAGCTTTAGGGGGCATGAGCCATCTCTGGTATTCTGGTACCTGGACATGCCATGATTAGATCAGACAAAGCTGACTTTGGATGCTGGGAGCATAATAGGAAGGATATTGGTAGTATGGAAATAATATTAGTTAATTTTCACATGAACAACTTGGGAAGATGGCTAACTATTTCTAAGAATTAACTCTCTACAGAAGGTCATGACTGGGTGAAGTAGAGCATGCCTGGGTGTGGTGGTCCATAAGTATAAATCAAGGGATTCAGGGGACTGAAGCTGGTAGATTTTAAGTTCAGGGTCAGCCGGAACAATTTAGTGAGACCCTGGCTCACAGTGAAATTTACAAAAACACATCTATGTATCTTCTTCCGGTATAGTAGAAAAGCTGTAGAATACTCTTGAGTTAAATCTCCAGTACCTTCCTTTTCCCCCAACACACACACACCCACCAACACACATACACACAGTCAAAGAATGTATCCCCTTCATGGTCAGCAAAGCCCCATTGTCAAAGAAAGAGAGTCCAGGCTGTAAAAGGCTGTGGTAACACAAGTACATTCTATTTCCAGAAAAAAAAAAAAAGGAAATGACTCTGTAGGTCCTTCTAGAGACTTGCTCTCTACTCCCTCAGGCAAGAACCTGTGTTTGTGATCATTTTTTTTTTTGCTTCACTGACCCTATAGACCCTTGTGGGTGATTGTAGAGCAGCAGGACTTTTTGTTTTAATAGAGTATCTTCCAGTGAGGCATAAAGCTTGTCCAGCAGAGCAGAAAAATCTAATACCTGTCAACAGTCTCTCCTCTGTCCTTTGATCCTCAATTTATCATCAGGCGATACCTGCCTGGGGAAAGCTCAGGATGTTTAGGACAAGGCAAAATACTCAGGTAGAGAGATGAGGGCAGGGGCCTGGCTTTGAATCTCACTGGACCTTTTTTTTTTCCCTCTGGTATAGCACCTTGGAAGGGGAAAGTGAAACACTGCACAGAAAATGGTGTAATGTGCAGGATCAGAAGTCAAATGTTTTTCTTGTAGATGGCAAGATAATGTCCCAGGCCACCAGCTTCAGCATGGGGTTGCAGATTCTTATAGCCTGAATATGTGTGTGTGTGTGTGTGTGTGTGTGTGTGTGTGTGTGTGCGCGCGCACATGTGTGCACAGCTGGAAAGACTACATCCTCAATGGGGTTTCTGCTAAGAAAGAACCTTGTCTGATGTTCAAGTACAGGCATCTGGCTCAATATTGACAACTGACCTGAGACTGGTAAGGTTTGGGAAGGATGGTAGAACTCTTGGTCAGAATGTTAGTAGCACCACAATCAGGGCCAAATTAATAATTTTCCTGCCTTCAGGATTTAGGTTCCTTCTGATAATATGCTGTGTTTCTTCTTTTGCTCCTTCTTTTCTTTCCTCCTTCCTCACTACTTGGAGACAATCATTGTGCTTAAAGCACTGGGGTGAAAATAATAAATTAGAAAAATACCATTTTTTTCCAGCATGTATGATCTAACCCAGAGTTCCTGAGCCTAAGCATGGTTAAAATTTGAGACCAAAGACTTATTTTTGGCAAGGGGATTGCCAACCATGATGGTGTTTAGTAATCCTATTCCCTACCTTGAAAATAAAAAATGCCTCTAAAAGGCTCAATGTCCACTGGGTGTAACCACTGCCATGGCTGAGAACTTCTGAGCAGTGAGGTATAAAGCTAAGTTCACACCTGCAGTGGAGTTTGCAAAAATGTCTCTGTGTCTTCTTGGGGTCTCTTTTATTTAGAGTTATGATCTTCTAACTTCCTAAGCTTTGCCACATTATTGATATTTGTATGGTTTCTCCCCAGTATGAATTCTCTGGTGTTGTTCTTTTATTAAAAGCTTTGTCACCTTCTTTACATTTCTATGGGTTTTCTCCAGTGTGAATTCTCTGGTGTTGATTAAGTCATGATTTTTAAGTCTGAATTGTTATCACTAAGTAGCTATTATCATTTTTTTTTAAAAAAAGCTTTTTAAATGTTGCAATTGTTCAGACTTATGCACAGCAAAAACCTGAGTCTGATGACCAAAAAAATTGAGTCTCTTTGTCTTTTTTTTTGTACTTGGGATCAAACCAAAGTGCTTTTCAGCACTGAGCCACATCCCCAAATTTTTTTATTTAGAGTTAAGATCTTCCTAAGTAGCTTAGATTCTTGTGAAATTGCTGAGGCTGGTTTTGAAACTGTGATCCTCCTTCCTCAGCCTCTCCTGCTGCTTGGTTGAAAAGTGTGTAGCACAGTGCCCAGATCAAGACTGAGTCTTCCAGAATCCTGAGAGAACCTGAGGTACTGCAGTGGAAAAGATTTTCTCATACATTATTGACTGTTAAAAACATCGTTCCCTGGAAACAAGCACCTTGAGGAGCCGAGGATAGATTCTGGGAAAGATGTAACTATCTGAGCTTTCACAATGTGGCTTGGGACAGACATTTTTCATGGGTGACACAACTGTACCCCTGTAAGTGTTACTGGCAGGAGGTTACTGGCTTTTCATTGACACCATTTTTAACAATTCTTATTTTTTTTCAAATATAACACAATCATTGATTTAAAAAGTGTGCAGGGTTGTGGTTTTCTTTTAAGAGAAAAAAGGGCAACTATGTTTCATCAGGAACTGGCTCAATGTTCTCAAAAACAGATGTCAGATATATGAAAGCAGAGCCACACATTGGTACAAAGACACACAGTGCTACCCCGGGTCTGCTACTAACTGCTATAGTATGTTTACGGGTGGGAAATGGTAGTATGCTTTTTTTCTCATATGTGCAAACTTTCTGGAGGATCAGGGGCTCAAAGTCATGGATGAACTCTCAGGGCTCTCAGGGTCATAGACAGGCCTCCTGATGTCTATTCAGTGTGAGCATTCACACCCACAATGATGTCTGAAGGGTGACAAAAATATATTTTTCATGCTCTTTATGCCCATAAAATCCTGAGTAAAATTTAACTAACCTCAAAGCAAAAGACATTGACATGCATGCTTGTCATCCAAGCAGCACAGGAGGCTGAGGCAATAGAACCACAAGTTCAAACCCAGCCTGAGTACTAAAAGTGAGGCCTTAATCAACTCAGTGAAATTGTGCCTATAAATAAATACAAACCAGGGCTGGGATGCGGCTTAGTGTTTGAGTGCCCCTGAATTAAATCTCCAGTATACCCCCAAAATAAAATAAATAAGACATTGACAAAGGAACATGCTGTCCATCTGAGTTTATGGGAAAAACATTGATGTGATCTTAGACTTCAGGCATAACATGGTTTTATTAATATGTCAGTTTGACACAAAAAAGGCCTTTACGTACAGAGATAGGTTTGGAAAAAAAATATGATTTGAATTTAATCAATTCAAACAGAGAAACTGATGAAAGGACAAGTGAACCTGGTGAGCTCCACAGAAGAGGGCCAAGGATACAACCATGCTGCCTGCCCACTTCCATGGGCTCCTGTGTAATGGCCAGTCGGGCAAGGGTTGGGGTTTCATGGAGTGAGCACTGCAGAGCTATCTCTGGACAATTGTAATTTTTCTTTCCAGTATGACATTTCTGGTGACCAATGAGGTATGATCTTACAACAAATGACTTTTACAGTCTATAGATTTGTGAGAAGTGTCTCAAGTATGAATGACCTATTTCTTGTTAACTCTGGAGCACACTTAAATCTTTGCCACATTCTTAACATTGACATGGCTCTTATCCAGTATGAATATTTGGTGAACAATAATACTTTTCCTAGTAAAATAGTTTTGCCACATTCTTTGCATTTGTATGGTTTCTCCCCAGAATGAATTCTCTGGTGTTGATAAATGTGTGATCTTTGATAAAGAGCTTTGCCATATTCTTTACAATAGTATGGCTTTTCCCCAGAATTAATTCTCTGGTGTCAAATAATGTATGATATTTGGTTAAAAACTTTGCCACATTCTTTTCATTTGTATGGCTTTTCTCCTATATGAAGTCTCTGGTGTTGACTAAGGAGTGACTTTCAATGAGAAGCTTTGCGACATTATTGATATTTGTATGGTGTCTCCCCAGTACGAATTCTCTGGTGTTGCATAAGGTATAATCTTTTATTAAAAGCTTTGCCACATTCTTTACATTTGTATGTTTTTTTCCAGTATGAATTTTCTGGCATCCAGTAAGATGCGATTTTTGAATAAAAGCTTTGCCACATTATTTACATTTGTATGGCTTTTCTCCAGTATGGATTCTCTGGTGTTCACTAAGGTGAGATTTTCGATTAAAAGCTTTGCCACATTCTTTACATTTGTATGGCATTTCTCCAGTATGGATTCTCTGGTGTTCACTAAGGTGAGATTTTGAATTTAAAGCTTTGCCACATTCTGTACATTTGTATGGCTTTTCTCCAGTATGGATTCTCTGGTGTTGAGTAAAGCTTAGTCTATAATTAAAAGCTTTGCCACATTCTGTACATTTGTATGGCTTTTCTCCAGTATGGATTCTCTGGTGTTGAGTAAGGCCTGATTTTAGATTAAAATCTTTGCCACATTCTGTACATTTGTATGGCTTTATTCCAGTATGAGTTCTCTGGTGTTGAGTAAAGCACGATTTTCGATTAAAAGCCTTGCCACACTCTTTACATTTGTATGGCATTTCTCCAGTATGGATTCTCTGGTGTTGAGTAAAGCACGATTTTCGATTAAAAGCCTTGCCACACTCTTTACATTTGTATGGCATTTCTCCAGTATGGATTCTCTGGTGTTCACTAAGGTGATATTTTGAATTATAAGCCTTGCCACATTCTTTACATTTGTATGGCTTTTCTCCAGTGTGAATTCTCTGGTGTTGAGTAAGGCTTACTCTATATTTAAAAGCTTTGCCACATTCTGTACATTTGTATGGCTTTTCTCCAGTATGAATTCTCTGGTGTTGAGTAAGGCTTACTCTATAATTAAAAGCTTTGCAACATTCTTTACATTTGTATGGCTTTTCTCCAGTATGAATTCTCTGGTGTTGAGTAAGGTGTGGTTTTTGATTAAAAGCTTTGCCACATTCTGTACATTTGTATGGCTTTTCTCCAGTATGAATTCTCTGGTGTAGAGTAAGGTACGATTTTCGATTAAAAGCCTTGCCACATTCTTTACATTTGTGTGGCATTTCTCCAGTATGAACTCTCTGGTGTTCAGTAAGTTCTGATTTTCGATTAAAAGCTTTGGCACATTCTGTACATTTGTATGGCTTTTCTCCAGTATAAATTTTCTGGTGTTCAGTAAGGTGTGATTTTTGATTAAAACATTTCCCGATTTGCTCTCCAGTATGATTACTGTAGTGTTTAAAGAGGTTTGAGCAACACTTAAAGACATTTTCACATTTCTTCAATTCGTAGGGTATATCTTCATTGTAAAGCCTATGGTTTTTAGTAATGGATGGAATTTGAGTAAAATATTTTTCACATTCTTTACTTATGGAGGATTTATCACTGCTCTGATAAACAATTGAGTGATCTTTAAATGCTTTTACATATTTTTTAAATTTGTAGGGCTTCCCACCAAAATTAATTCTCTGGAGTTCAGGAATTCTTGTAGTTGTATTAAAAATGCTTTCACATACCTTATATCTGTAATTTGTCTCTTGATTATGAAAGCTTGGATAAATAAATTTGGGGCATGGATTAAAAACTTTTTCACTTTTATCATTGTAAAGCTCTTTTAACTGATCACATGGGTGTTTTCTAGGATTTAAAATAGAGTGAAATTTTAATGACTTTCACAGAATTTACATTGTTTTACACAAAATCTAATATACATCTAATTACTTGGGGTAGAGATTGTCTACAGGTCCTGAACAGAAATATTTGTCAATATTTACAAAATGGTGCATTTCAAATTATTCCACTTACTAACTAAAGAATGAAATTGATTACATAGAAAATTTTGTATCATTTAAAGGAAGGGTATAATTACAAAATGCTGTGCAAATATATTTAAAAGCACACATGAGTCCTCAAATATGACTGCCATATGTGTTGTTGTCTCTTTCCAGCTTAGCCAATGCCCAATATCCCTACAGTTCCAACTTGCCTCAAACACACTATTGTTTTGTTTTAATTTGCGGGGAATCCTGCAGGCACTGGAACATAAACATGGCGCTTATGTGCCAGAGCATTTTCATTAAGCCAAAGACCAAACTGCATCTGAGCTAGAGTGCTCAATTTTCCAGCAAAAATATATATCACTGAGGATGTTGTTAAAATTCTTTCTATGTAACTAGCTCACTAAAATCAGTTAGAAAATACTTTGGATTTGTTGAAAACATATTCTTTGAGATGCACAGATGAGTAGTGCTATGGCCTGAGATTTAGTTCACTGGGGACATGTATAGGATCCAGGAAGTCTCTGGTTCTTATACTTGGCAAGTTTTTCTCATTCCACCCACAACCACAGAATGCATAGATATTTTGGGTATTCACTTGGAGTCTGGTCAAAATCCCTGTTGATATGAAAGATGAAGCAGCACATGTCAGATGGATCTACTGAAAGATATCTATGAACTCTGTATGAAATTTAAAAAAAAAAAGCATGGAATCTATTAGGAGAGAAAGACTGGTATCTGGGAACTCACAGTTGAAATCCAGCTAGTTTGAGACTATTCAATACATGTTATATACTACCTAGTTTTGTCTAAATTCAGCATGGCACTGGAGATGGTATCTTCCATTAGAGCCACATAGCCACAGCATCACAGAGGTGGGTGAGACTTGCCAGAATGCAAATCTACATGTCTAAAGAAAGAATTTTACTGTTGAAATTTTATTCCTACCTTTGATGTACACTCCCTTAAATAAAGAGTGGAAAAATTATCTAGTCATCTTTTTTTAGATCCTATGTGGTCTAGAGAATCTATAAGGTGCTTTACCTCTTTTATCATAAGTTATGGCCATGTGTCATACTCCTTTATTATTTATTTCAGATATTCATTTTTTTTTCAGGTGGCTCATCACTTTCCAAGAAGGAAGTGACTCAGGTGGAATGCTTGAGGTCCCATGACATGGAGTGATTATGATAACTTGTGAGTCATAAATAGTTAACTACACAAAGACTGCTTCAAGTTGAATTAAAATTATAAATTGAAAAAGCAATGGTACCATACTTACACCTTAAACATATTTAATTAATCAATAGTTCTTTTCAACAGAAATTCCTAGTGAGGCTTATTACGTCATTTCCATTTCTCCTTAATCTGAATATTTTTGTTGTCTCTAAGTAAAAATACTTAAATGATGAGACAATTTGTCTATATTGTGTAGAAAATCACCTTGTTATAACTTCATAAAACAGATTAGAATATTGCAATTTTGTATTAGTGATCTGTAGACTTTTATCTAATGTGCAATCACATAGACATTATTAAAAGTTAAAGCATAACTGATTAATAAGCATTTTATTACTGTTTAGATTTTTTTCACTAAAATGCCCATTTCTATTCTAGTTTTATTTCTGAAGCTTACAAATCTGGTTGAGTCTTTATTTTCCTGAAGGTATTTTAAAAATTCATCTTTATAATGGCATGTAAACATTGAATGTATTTGTAGGTTGATACATGTTTTTGCATTTGAAAATACTGTGCATTGTAGTGGTTTTATACAAAATATTTTAAAATCAAAATAATATACTTAAAAATTTGAACCAAACAAAAAGTGGCTGCCACAAGTTGAGGAGTCAGTCTTCTGAGATGTTTGTAATAATGTAACCTGATTAATTTGTAATTTTGTGTATAAATAATTTTCATTATTTTTTTCTCTTTATTAAAAATTTTCTGAACTTTCCTCTCTTTTAATTTATATTTCTTGTTCAAAATTAAGTATATAACTCTCTTGGTATCCATACCTGCTCTTTATCAAGTTTTGCAAACAACATTTTATTTCTTCTTCTTCTGAAAATTCTTGGTTTAGATTAGAGGTCATACCTGAAATAAATTAAAATAGCAAGTCATTCCACTTATAACACTATGGGGAATAAACTCTGAAAATATATAAAAACTTTTCAAGGTGGGGGAGGGGAATAGCCCAAGAGCAGGATAACTTAAAGCGATTATTACTCAAGAAATATATAGAATTTACTATAATATGCTGACAAAAGCTGAGAGAACTTTGAAAATCATCTTTAAAGAATTTGTAGCACCACAGATGAGGACAACATTCAAACTGACTGATATCACAATCACAGCCCTTTACTTCAACATATTTGAACTCCACCTGTGACTCAAATGTTGCAGAAAATAAATCTCTTATTTAGTTTTTTTTTTCTTTTTATCTTATTGGGAAATATTTTTTTTAGGATTAAACACAGTGATATTCTATCACTAAACTACATCCATAGACCTTTCAATGTTTATACTTTTTTTGAGACAGTTTATTACAACAATGCTAAAATTTATTTCAACCTGGCATTCCACTGCCGTAGATTCCCAATTATATGGAATTACATTTATATATCATTGCACATGACCTGTTTTTGTTTACATTGTAACTTCCAAATATTTTCCAAAATGCCTATGATGATTTAGTTTAACATATTTTAAATAGAAAAATCTCAATGAAAATAATAGCACACACAATAAAGGGTATAATCTACTCAAGCAAACCAAAAGTTGAGAGTTGAAAATTTGATGTTGTTAATTATCTAAGCAATGCCCAATAACCTCTTGAAAGATATTTATTAAACTAAATAAAAATGTAAAAAATTGAAAAGAAAATCAGAAAAATAGGAACAGAAAAAGTAGAAATTATATACTAGAAATATTCATTTAAAAATGTCTCAGGCTGGGGATACATTTTAGATGGTAGATAGCTTGACTCACATGAAAAAGGCTGGGCTTGATTCCCAGCCCTCCAACTCCTCCCCACACACAGTCTCATGAATTAAAAATTTGAGAAATAAAATATATCAAATGCTAAAATTAATTAAAAGATACAGGTAGTGTTGGACACAATCATGCATAACTTTAACCCCACCATCTTGGGAGGCTAAGAAAGGAGGATCAGGAGTTCAAAGACTCAGCAATGATGAGGCACTAAGCACCTCAGTGAGAACCTGTCTCTAAGTGAATTACACAATACTGATGGTGTTGTAACTCAATGGTTGAGTGCCTCTGAGTTGAATTCTAAACAAATAAATAAATAAATAGTTAATAAATTTATAATCAACTTTTAAAACTCTTCAAAAATAATTGACATCAAAAGATATAAAATGAGAAATTTTATTTACAAAGATATTCTTTTATGATTAACAGTTGATTTCTTTGCAGAAGACGTCCAGAAAGGAATTGGGATATACAAGTATGTATGTTGAAAGAAAATGAAAGTATGAACCTACAATACTTTATCTACCAATACCATTTTTTTGAACTTTATGAAAAATACATCTTTAAAGATATGAAAATATTCAAAAATAGCTTTACTTCTTCACCAGCTGTAAAAGAAATAATCAGTGGAATATTTGCAATAAAATATTCTGCACAACAGAAATCACATAAAATTTGAAAGCTCTTGTGGAAAAGAAAAATATATACAAATACATATTTTATTACACTTTCATTGTTGTATGTAAAACATTTCATTCTACTATAGAATGTGGAAAACTAAAGCATAAAAATTATCATAAATATTTGCTAATTAGTATAAATTAAAAAAGCAGGTGTGACATCAATAACAACTCATGGCAACACATGTAAAAAAACTGATTGTTTTAGAAAATTAATAAATTCAGATTAAAATGTAGTGCAAACTAAGTACTTTATTTTTTTTTCTTTAATTGTCCTTTAGTTATACATGACAGTAGAATGTATCTTCATATATCATACTTTCACAAACTATAAGAATCTATTCTTTTGGTGATAAATTATGTTGAGTTACACTGGTTGTATATTCATTTAAGAATATAAGAATGTAATTTCCAATTTATTCTACTGTTTTTAGGCACTTAAATAATTACAAAGTAATGACAAAATAAACATCAAGGATAAAAAAATAGAAAAAAGTAAATTATCACCATAAAAATGTATGAGCTACGCATTAAGGCATATTTTAATAGTAAAAAAAAACATAAGAAATCAACAAAACTTGAAAACTATAGAAGTTTTTCCTCATCACTAATATCAATATCAATAAACAATTTGGAAAAAAACTAATCAAAACACAATATGACCAACAAGATTAAACTTAAAAATATGTTAACTATGTCAGATTTAAATGTACAAAAATTCTTTTTAGATATAAGGTCACAAGAAGATTAAAAACAAAAGGATAAAACAAATATTACTTTCAAAATTGTTGATAATATTTATATAAATAAGAGACAAAGTAGAATATTATATAAAAATAAATATGCCAAATCCTTAGAATACAATGATATGGAATATATAACTCAAATAATGATTTTCATCTACAGAAAGAAAAGACAAAATTCAACATCATAGAAATCAAAAATGTAATAATAGGAGACATCAATCCCCAATTAATGCAAAGAATAAAAAATAGAATTGCATTATTACCCAAGGAATAAAAAAATAAACCCTTCAAATAACATTAAAAACCATTTTGGTTTACAGAGGCAATATTCTCTGTAGTCTCTGGAATATTATTCCCAAGAAATCAGGTTAAACGCACAAAACAAATGTTAACAGATATTACAATATTGAAGTTGCATTCTAATATAACATAAAAAGACAGAAATCAAAAGCAAAAGTGATATTTAAAATTTATGAATATGAGTTTAAAACCAAATTCAGCAATTAAGCAAGGCCCTAAGCAACTTATCTAGTCATTGTAACAAAATTATATATAAAACAGCTGCCAGCCAGGCATGATAACACACACTTTTAATTCAAGAAGCTTGGGAGTCTGAGACAGCAGGATTGTGAGCTCAAATCCAGCCTTATCAAAACAAGGTGGTAAGCAACTGAAGGAGACCATGTTTCTAAATAAAATACAAAATGGGGCTTGGGATGTAGCTCAGTGGGCAAGTGCCCCTAAGGTCAATCCCTTCCCAAAAAAGGGGTGTAGATGTGGCTCAGAGAATAAACACCTCTGATACAGAAAAAAAGCCTAAAGCACCAAAAGTAATCTATGAAGTCCATGTAATACCAATCAAAGAATCAATATTATTTTTGCATGTACAAAATAAGTTATTTGAACAATTCTATGAAATATTCTGTGTACATACATAACTACACATATTAAAATAAAAAAATGCTTCCCTAAATAAATACAATAAAAGTTACAATATTTAATAGAGCATTTTAACTTGAGGTTAAGTGAGGAAGACATGAGTAATAAAACTAACATCACATCAATTAGCCCTCAACTTGATGGTCAAATCAAAATATATTTACAGATCTACTCTCATTAAAACAACATTCAATAGAGACCAATGTGGCAAACCAATCAAATTACATTTCACATGACTACATGTAGGCGATTTGGAATGAAATATAAAAACTTTTAAAATTTTACAAAGATAAGAAATTGTATAATATTTATAATAATCAACTTTTAAGATAGTATATTAAGTGAAATAGTAATACCAATAAAAAAAAACAAATACCAGGTAACTCTATGTATGAGAGAGATCTACTGTAGCCAACTATAGAAACCAAAAAGAATGGCATCAGGGATGAAAAGGTGAGACAAAGGATCACTTGTTTGGAGGAAAAATAAACATACTTTTTATGTGACACACACATTCTAGAAAAAAAATCTTACAAAACAATTTATATGAACACTACTGAGCAGTAAATTCAAAATATGTAAGACAGTAAGTTCAGAAAAGTTATACAGTGTACAGTTTTTATCAAAATTAAAAATTTGAAAAATACATAAAAGATAAACAGAATTGGAAACATCTTTATGGTACCTTTAAAATACTAAAGTCTTACTCCTAGACAAAAGAATAGATTTATATAGAGAGAGATAATGAATATGCCATTAATTCTAGCAACTTGGAAGAAAGGCTGAGGCATGGAAATAGAATTTAAGCTTCAGCCACTTAACAAGAGTCTATTGTAAACTAAAAGTCAAAAGGGCATGATGATGTAGCTCAGTATTATAAGAGTTGAATCCATTGTGTGTGTGTGTGTGTGTGTGTGTGTGTGTGTGTGTGTGTGTGTGTGTGTGTTAGGGTATAAATATATAAACTTAAATACATTATATAATTAAGCACAAGAACTGAGTATAAACAATGTACTATATAAAATCATATATAAAAAGGGTTAATATTTATACATGTAAAAAAAATCATAGAAAACTTGATTGAAAATTGGAACACGGTTCACGTGCAGTTTAACTTCAACTAATGTTTTCCTAAAGTGACAAATCATCGTAATTTCTGTTCAATTATAATATATAGATATAGAAATAAAAAAAAAATCACGCATGTGAGAAAACCTAATGAACAACACTGAAGTTCTCTATAGAGTGAAATTCAAAAAAAAAAAAACAAAAAAAAAAACAAAAGAATTAGAACAATGTAACCCACAAAATTCTGGATAATTGTATTACAATAGAAATATTTCTTTTTACTTTTTTTGTAATGATAGGTGGACAGAATGCATTTATTATATTTGTTTATTTTTATGTAGTCCTAATCATCAAACACAGTACCGCACACATGTGAGGAAAGCCCTCTGCCACTAAACTACAGCCCCGGCCCTGAAAATTCTTCTTTAAACCACATTGATCAGCTATACTTACATAACCATTAGGAGCAGGTATTATTAAATACTGCTATTTATTACATGGCAGAAAAATAATAATAAAATACATGTGCAATGTCAAGCTGCTATGTCAATTCTCTGCTTGAAAATACTCTTAACCAGAGTGTTATCAGCCTCAAATATGATCTCTGGCACACAGCTCCTGGGAATAAAAGAACTCTCTTTATAGATAAGCACAATGTTTCACTGAGCCTAAAACTGTCTACATAACAGAAGGTTTATACAATGGACTTTCTTGAGAGCTACACAAAACTCCTAACATTGCACATTACAAGTTAGTATATAACTGAGGAATAAGGTGCATAATGTTACTAAGTTGGTAACCTGCCTAGTAATAAAATGAACAATATGTAGTAGTGATGCCAATGAATTAAATTAACCTATTGATAGGAGGCAGATTGGCCTTCTTGCCATTATCCCACCTTTCCTGCCTCTTGACTCTGTCTTTTTTTTTTTAAACAATGCTTTGTGTATTTGAATGTAGGGAGATCACTGAAGAACAAAAAGGAGCTTAAATAATTCATATGCATGATAAACACAGAGCATGCAATGCTCTTTAATTATTGCAATAGAAATAAACCTAGGCTTGAAAAAATTAATTTTTTGTGTCAGATTTTAGCTTATCAATTAACATTTTTAAAAGTGAATTCCTCTTTGACATTTGAACCTCTTATCTGTACTCTTTGCTTCATTGATTTCTACCCACTTTGTATATTTCTGCTGTCAATTTTCTCTTCAAATTTCAAGGTTATTTTTTGGGGGGGAAGAAAGGTGACCAAGGATAACTTACAGAGAGCAAGATGTTTTTGATGGAAAATGGAGTATGTCACATTTTGTTATTTTCTTCATAACTACAGAAGGCTTTTTAATATTTTCCTCCATAGAAAAAAATAAAGAGAAAACACCCTTAAGATTCTACACAATTATTTTCCAAATCATTTTTTCAGACAAAAACACTAAAATACTTTGAAACCATTTTTATTCTCTACATTGTGAGCACTAATTAGAAATGATGTTAAAGATAAAGAAAAATATTTAACACTTTCTTTTCTACAAAAACAAATGCCCAATCTTTGTTTTAAAAAAACAAGAAACTAAAACGTTTTCATGCAAAATAGAAGCTGGCATAAGATACACTATACAGTTAAAAAATTAAATATTGGTTTCAAATTAGAAGTTCTGAATAAAATTTAGGCTCACCAATAAAGAGTAGGTGTCTACAGATCTCTAACATCACATCTCCATATAAAGTCTGCTGAGAAGGGTCCAGGCATTTCCATTCCTCTTCTGAAAAATCAATGACCACATCCCTTAATGTCAATGGTTCCTGAAGTAAAAATGAATAAATACACATCACATAAACCATATGATTCATGACAAAGTATTTAACTTCACAAAAATTTTAATGAGTTAAAAGAGATGGTTTTCACATATGGTAGTGATGTCAACCGTTCAATAACATACTTTTTTTATGGTGCTGGGGATTGAACCCAGGGCCTTGTGCATGAAAGGGAAGCACTCTACCAACTGAGCTATAACCACAGTGCCAATAATTTGTTATAAGCAGTAAAATTGGTGGATAAATTTGGTATAATGAAACCCAGGGAGCAGCGCATGAGAAGCAAAACACTGAAGCAAAAAAGTGGAGAAAATCCAACATAATTTCAAAGGATAAATAATAGTTGCAATTAGTTATTGAATATTCAAAAGAAGCACAACAAACAAAGCAATGATACTTGAGACATAAATAGAAAAAATATAAGTAATAACTATACTTATACAACAGTGGTCACCTTAGCGTTTTGAAGACATAAGAGATCATTAAAGACACACCAAAACTTTCAACAGTCCACATATTTATTTGAATGGTTATCTCCAAAGTTGTCTATCTTCTCATTATTTAAACATACCATAAATCTATACTATATTTTAAAAAAATATTTTTACTTCTTCAGACCACAATATCACAACTCACTTCTAAAACAATAAAATTTTTAACTATCAAACTATTACAAAAAACTTAGGTACTTGGGTCAACTTGAATTACATGGAACAAAGTTATATAACAAAAATTAAAAATAAAAAAAACACATTAAGTGAACAGACTGTTAATCTCTCAGTTCATAAGGAAACTGACACATCAGGTTTAACATTCCCAGATTTGTAAAACCACTCTCACTGTAAAACTGTATCCTCACCTGGCTCATTTCAAAGTATAAAGTGAGAGAATACTAAGCAGTTAAGAACAAAAATTCTGAAAGGTGCTGGCACCCTAAATGCCTCCCTGACTACATAGAAATACATCTTTTTCCAGAGTCTCACTTATCAATAGTGAACCAACACATACATGAAGTTAGTTTAACATTCTGTGTGATGTCTTTCTTCTGAAACAGCATTATTTTTTTTAATTAGAGATTAAACTCAGGAGCTCTCTACCCCTTAAATGCATTTCAAGAAGTTTTTATTTTTTTTTAATTGTGATAAATGGGATTACAAAGTTGCTTAGGGTCTCTATATTACTGAGATTGGACTCAAATTTACTATCTTCCTCTCTCATTTTTTCACATCACTGTGATTACAGGTGTGTGCCATGACTCCTGACTCTGCAACCACTTTTGATACCAAATGTGTGAACAACAACCAATATTTCAAAAATTAATAGTCTCATAATTCAATTCTGATAACATCTAGTACATATCCCACACAAGGCTTGTGTTATGCCTATAAAATTTTCCTAAATAAAGTGCCAGTTTCAAGTTCCATAATAGAATAATATTTATATTTATGATTCCTTTCCTATAAATTAGGGGTCTCTACATCTACACAAACAAGTTACTTATTCTGATAAAAAAGAATACACTTATATATACCCGCTTCTTATAAAATATATAAATAGGGAAGTTGACAATTGAAACCTTGCATAGAATATAAAAAAATGACAGAGGAAAATGGGACACCTTATAGGCCATTTTAGGAAATAACTGGTTAAAGATATTACCTCCAATTTTTCTGTTCTACTACAGAAGAGCTCCCTTCCTAATATGATTTAGAAGATCCTCACTATTTAAAATATGATGGTTTAGAAACTCAATCAGAATATTCACATTGTTGTCCATAAAAAAATTAATTGAACACTTTTATATTCATGGGTAACAACAAAATATTTGTTTAAAAAAAGAAGTGAAACTTAAGTCTCTCCTTTATGTGAAACCCTTAGAATATTAAACCATCTCATGTCAGCCCCAAACAAATACACACAATTTTCTTAAAACTTTTAAGTATTTGTTGGCTTCAGGGTAAAGAAATCTTCATCTGGAATTTTGATTTATTTTTTGGTAAGGGGTCATTCTACAACTAAGATATATTCTAGGCATTTTATTTTTTTATTTATTTTTATTTATTTTTTATTTTTTGATACAGTATCTCACTAAGTTGCTACACTAAGCTTCAGGTTTGATCTTTCTTTCTCAACCTCCAGGTTGTTGTGATTACTGGCATGGCCTAATGTGCCCAGAATTTTATGAATTTTCTAACCTCCTTTGGTCCATTTTACTTTCACTTTACTTATTTGCTAATTTTTCTATTAAAAAAAAAAACAACCTTGACAGCCTAAGATTTTGGATGCATTCATATCTTATGTTTGATGAATTTGAAGTACTGCAATGTAGATTTAGAAAAAGAAAAGCTGCTTATTGCCTATCTCTGAATTTTTCTAACCTGACATTCTAGAAATAGCTCCACAGCAAGAAAAATTATAGCCATAGATCCAACTAAGATCTTACTTAACCTTCAATGATGTTCTTTTACAGGCTCAAAAAATTACCTTAGTTTGAATACAATTTGATTTGAAATTTAACTCTATCTTTTCTCTTTGGAAACTTTTTTTTAAACCTTTCAAATATTAGTGACAAATTACATTTTATATGTAATAAAAATATTAGAATAAGTGAGATGCTCAATCCATATAAAATTTACTTAAATATTTAGTTACCACCCCAAACATGAAGCACTACATTATGTCTTCCAATTAGCATATAGTGAGTTTTTCCTTGAAGACATCTGCACAAACACAGTAGGATTATTTTTTTTTCCTAAATCCTTGCTACAGTTTATTCTCCTTTCAAATTTTGGCACATTATAAAATATCTTTCCTAGGTGAGTAAGAAAATGGAAGTCAAAAATCATATTTGCCTTTTTTGCAGTTACAAAATCAATGTATCTGAGCAGCAATGTATTTCTGTGGAGCTGAACCTAACATTGGGGGAAAATAATATTAATATTCCAATATTTGATGTTTACATGAATTCTATAAAAGATATCTCTATAATCTCTAGAGTATCTAGAGTATTCATCTAGTTAAACAAGGTGCCCCATTCCCTGACCACAAGGTAGTCTGTATGAAAAGAGGATTACACCCAGGTTGGTATTCTCTAGGTAATTCAACATGGGAGCTGTGGGCACCTTGGGTTAGCTTCATGTAATTTTTACACCACGGTCACTCAAAGACATGGCAGACACTTAAGAGACATCATACTCTAAAGTTTCTTAAGGGGACCCCAAACTTGCTATCTATGCTTATGAAAGACAAATAGACAAAAGGTTCAAAGATGTTTTTAATTTTAATACTAAAGATTAAACTCAGCAGTGTCTACACACTGAGCAACTTCCCCCTTTCCTTTTTATTTTATATTCTCAATATATTGATCCTCTTGCTTCAGCCTCCTAAAATGCTGAGACTATGAACATGCATCTTCACACACAGAATTAGGTACAAATACTTTTTAAAGTGTTTCATGTTATAACTCCATGTTCCTTTCATGTAAAAGTACAACCATACACATGCACATACACACTCATTCACTTTTAAAAATTCCATTCAAAACCAAGGAAAAGATGAATTAAAACTATGTGCTATTTGAAATGTTCCAGGAACCATACTTCATAATATAGTGAATTAGCTGAGAAAAGATGACATTTAGGAAAATCATGCTTACCACACATTTGGAAAATGCACTTTAAAAAGTGGGTGCCATCTGGTAAGGAAAGAGAAACTGAAAATTCCTTGGACCACAGCTCCTCCCAAATATGAATTATTTACATGAGTCAAAATTCTCATGTCCTGATCCTGTCTATAACATCCACTCTGAATGGGTGTACGCAAGAAAACACAGAGTTACTTTCAGGCCAGGAAGAGGTCACCAATCTGAAACAGGACAAAAAAGCAGAATCCTCACAGTAAACCCCATTCTTAGGGCCAGAGGTGGCAGTATATTGAGCTTTATCAAATTTATAGTAGAGTTAAAAGATTAAAAAGGTGACATCAGGAAAGCCTAGGTTCTCACAATTAGTTTGGACTACTTTTACTCAACCCCTTTCTTCTGTTTCATAATGTCGAGCCCTGCAGACTTATCATTTTTGAAAATACTCGAGGGCCTGTGGTGGTTGCTCTGGTAGACTGCTAGTGTAGCATCCATGTGGCAATGGGTTCGATCCTCGGCCCCACATAAAAACAAACTAATGTATCCACCTACAACTAAAGATACATAAATAAATAAATATTTTTTTAAAAAATGCCCTGAGAATCAGAGGAAAAAAGCTTGTGACAGACACACCCAGGCATCACAAAACCTGGAGATGGATCAAGAGATCTGCCTGAGACAGATGAATTTTCTCCCAGATTTTGAAGCCTACCCTCTATTATTTGGTTGTTGCTCTGATTCAATAATTATTACCCTAATCACTTCTGATTGAATAATTTTTACCTGAATAGAGAATATAACAACATCAGACTCCTCTGCCTCTGAGTGCCAGGTGAAACTATTTCAACTAAGGCTTTAGGACCTCAAAATAATGAACTATTAATTATATTTCCTCTCAGACAGAGCCTTTTATGTACTAGAAGACCTGGCCATAGAATGGGACATAAATATTTAATGTTGAATATAAGATCATATCAATTACCAGGAACAATAATGCCAATAATAGATTGACAAATGCAAATAATAGAGTGAGAATTACTTTACATATTTGGGTTTTAAAACCTTCATATTCTCACTAAATGAGGCTTGTTTGGTTGGTTGGTTCCAGGGATAGACCCAGTGATGCATCACCGAGGATCATTTCCAGTTGTTTTCATTTTTTCATTTTTTTTTTCGCCAAAATCTCACTAAGTCTTTGAGGCTGACCCTAAGCTTGTGGTTAACTTTTGTTAGTTTTCTGAATCACCAGCATTACAGGTATGCACTCATCTCTTGTTCAGGAATTTTGATGCAGCTAGAGTTTAGAAAAAGTAGATAATCTTCTATAGCATCATGCATAGTTTAAAAAATAAAATGATAAATATGTATAACTGAGCTTTTAGATGTCATAAGTAAAACAAATAAATAATTATAATAATAAATGTCTATAAATTCTTATAATTTATGTTACAACAAATAATTTGTACTATACAATAATTTAAGATATAAAATAATTTAAAATTTTATTACATAAAATTATGATTATAATTTCTATGAAAATTATTTATATTTTAACCCAATATTATTCATAACTTTATTATTCTAATAGAGAAACAAGGAAAATTGTTAGCTAACTACATGTGTTTTTCATTAAACTTTCAAATCTCACACTTCTTTCCACTTCTAATACTTCTCAAGGTAGACCAGCCATATTCCAAGAACTCATTAGCCACATATGGCAAATAGCTGCAACATCAAAAGTATATATTAAGTGCTGTGGTTTCCTACACTGCAAAAAATTTTAATGACTGAAACCCTCTTTTCTTATCAGAGTTGAGAAAACATGTTTTCCTTAACAATATTTCTCCTTTAAAGCAAATGAAAAAGAAATAATATTTTTAGACCCAGGAGGCTACTATGAGAGTTGCCTAAAGCCAGCCATTCTTTCAAACTTATAACTGTTATAGTAACTTTTCATATATTAAAGAACAAACAACTGATGATGCAAATCCAGGGGGAAGTGTCCTTATATATCTTCATGTCTGTATATACTTTTTAGTTGTGAACAAAAAGATTATATATTTTTTTAATTTTTTCATTGGGCCTTCATCCTAGTGATCCAGCTATGGTTGTCTGGCTTATCTTTTGTCGTAGAGTATGCTGTGAGTTAAAGTACTAATAACATTTTCATGTCTATATGCATTTTGGCATTACTCAAAATTATTTTATAGAACTTTTAACATTAAATCAAGAAAAATAAATTCAGTGCTTCTTCCATGCCTAAATCTATGCAGTTAATTTGAAATTATTATGTTTTGAATTCTGGCTTCCTGTTTCTATTAAATGTATTTTAAGCTATCAAGTATTACAAACTACCAGAAAACTTACTAATTCATGATTCAAATGAACAGTTTTTGAGTAGGCCAAGATTATATTGACTTATCTGAGCTATTCTGATTTCAGCAAAAATTTTACATGTGTATGCTCCACTATTTGACATGGTTACTCTGTTCCTGGAAGAGAAATGACTGTCCATTTTGGTCTTTTCATTCTCATCCACATGGTCTCTTCTCCTTTATAATCCTTATATGAGCTTCTTCTTCTTCTTCTTCTTAAGATGATGAAGTTTACAAAGATAAAAACTGAAAAAATTCAACATACTTTATGTCTAAGCAAAATACCAGTAGGTTTCCATATTTACCCTCTTCTACTGGATGTAATATAATAGCCATACTTTTTATTCACATATTGGCAAAGATATACTACCTCTTGATAAGGAGAGCTATAACAGAGAATTGCCAATTTGCTGGGATACAGCAAAGTATATGGAACTGGAGATATTTTTGCATTGTATACTTTTTTTTCTTTTCTTTTAGAGAATATTTGTATGTCTATTGTAAATTAATAAAATTTTACAATACCACAGATAGTAAGAGGCTATTCAGGTTTTGAACTCAGAATCACAACTGTCTGTCTCAAAAACTCAAAGATTTTTTTTAGATTATATAATCATGTTACATTTCTATGGCTCTTAATATAGTTCAATTGATAATGCTTGCATTGAATGCGAAAGACCCTGGGATAAATTCCTAGCACAAAAAAAAAAAAAAACTAAATAAAACTTTTTGAGGATTCTAGGAACTAAAAAATTACACCTCTGCTATAGAAGCACATTTTTAGCTTCATATATTTAACTACTTTTTACTATTCAAATACTTTCAAGAACACTCCAGTATTTTTTTAATGGGGTATAATTTGGGTAAATCAATTTGGACTATGCTTTGAAAATTAAGATAAATGATTCATTTTTATTTCTCACCATGAGATAATAGTAAAAATGTGCATAACATACAGTATATATTCAACGTAGTTTATTTATTTATTTTTTATTTTTTGGTATTCATAGTCTATTGTAATTTTGAACCTAGTCTAAACCTAGACATTCTTTTTATGAAATAGTTTCTTGATATGAAAGCAAGAGAACAAAATAGATCTACTGAAAAAATACTTCCTTACCAAACAGTTTGTGTAAATACCTGAAAATTTAAGAAAATCATCTTAAAATAAATAAAATCACCTTTTTTTTTCAACATGGCAAATCTGTTAACTATAAACCCCCACATGAAAGGGTGAAGTGGACAAATCCACACAGCACACAAGGAAAGCACAAAGACTTAAAGCATTTTCAACTGGAAACCAGTGGTTTCCAATTCTGTCTTAAGTGTACAGGTACTTGAAGGGCTCTTTAATTTTAAAAAGAAAAAAAATGCATTAAAATAATATAATCCATAACCCTGGATTTCATATGCCTGGAGAAAAACCTAGAAAGATTGGGAAAAAATTACCATGTATAGTAAAACTAAAAAACACTACTTTAAATTAACATCTTTTAAAAAATGAGTTGCAAAGACACATAAGATATATGTGAATCAATGTAGCTAAACAATTTTTCAGTTTTTTGTTTTGTTCTGTTTTTAGCTATGAAAAGTAGTTGTGATAATCAACTAACAAATAGAAAAAATTGTATTTTAAATAAAAATTCTGGAGATTCTTGTTGATATGGTACTGGTATTACAGCTTTATGTTTGAAGTGAGTAAGCACATTATGGCAGGAACACATGGCATAAAATTGCACCAGGTGTCAACAATTTTTATGAAATACATACTCTACAAAGAACTAAACAATTCCCAGTAGGCATTACCTTCTAATGTTTTGACTAAATAAAACCACCTTAGGAACAGACCTCTAATACATGGACCATTATGAGGCAGTTATTTAAACCACAGAACCTGTATTGTATTATTGATGTCCTTTGCATACACTGATCTTTGATAGTCATTTTTTCCCATTCAACTCAGTTAAAAATTACTGGTAATTCACCAGGCACAGGACACAGTTATAAGTGTCTTGATCATGAAACACATCATTTTATCAAAGAATTTAATAGGAGACAATTATTAAAGAAAATTTCTTAAGCCATGGGTTGTGTTGCATGCCAATAATCCTACAATGAAGGTGTCTGGTACTGGTGGATTGCAAGTTCAATGACAGGCTTGGGAACATAGCAAGGTGTCATTTATGGATGCACTTCAAATTGTTCATTTAAACATTCAAGAACATTTGAGTTATCTCTTATATTGGACCATTAGGACTAGTGGGGCCATCAATAATTTTAAATAAATAATTATTCCATTCAGCTTATTCTTTCCTAATATTTCAATGACACTATATTTTATTTTTACTGTTTGCTATGAAAATCATAATTTCCATCTTATCATTTCAACTTAATTAGAGTAAATATTATATCTGTTTACTAAATACAAACTAAAAACCTTACCACAGACTGTTTAATATTCTTAAACTTTTTGTGCAATTACTATAAACATTAATGTACACATTGTATATTCCAAAATACACCATATAATTTTTGTACATAAAAATCATAGGTTATTATAAAACAAAGAGAAACAAGTATCAATCATAAGACTAATAATGTATGCTATCCATGGTGGTACACACCTATAATTCCAGTGACTTGAAAGGATGAGGCAGGAAGATCACAAAGACAAATATTGCCTCTGTTACTTAGCAAGGCTCTAAGTCATTCAGCAAAACGCTATCTCTAATAAAAATATTAAAAAGGTGTGGGAGCTCGAGATACAGCTCAGTGCTTAAGTGTACCTAGGTTCAATCAATGGAACCAAAATAAAGATTTCTAATATATTATAAAACTTAGGCTGTACGGTAAAACTAACAGGATATATTATTCTTTGTACTGATTTTTTATGTTCTACAAGATACTTTGCTCTCAGCTTTCTAAAGTTTTTAGGAAAGTGAATTCAAGAATTCCAAAATCACTAAACACTACACAATAAGGAATATAGTGATCCTTTAATACCCCTGGTGAAAACTCTAAAACACATTAGAGATGAAAAACAGTTCTATTTGACCATTGTTAATTTAAGTCTTCACTCTCAAAATTGTATCTACACAATGAAAACACACTTTAGACAACATTCAGCCAGAAATTAACCACATAATACACATTAATCAGAAGCCCAAGTGCATTTGCTTTGTTGACTTTTTCATTTTCTCTAAAGTATTCTATTTTTACACACTTCATTTATGAGGACCTTGAAAATATCTACTTTTTAAGTTCTGTCATTACTCATTTGAGGAAAGAACAAAATTAATATAGCAAGCGATAAAAAGATCTTACTTCACCATATTAAAAACATTGGTGAGCATCTCACAAACCTACAATTCAGAAACAAAAAAACAAACAAACAAAAAAAAGAGACACAAATACATCCACTCAGAGAAAGAAGTGAAAGAAACATGAAACAGTAAATTTCCTGTTCTCAATTAAGTAGATGACAAAAGCAATAAAGAATTCCTCCAATCTTTAAAACTAAAAACAAATATTTTCAGAAAGTTTGTCAGAATCAGCCCTACACATGAACACTGCAAAATATAAAATATACTCAAAAGTATTTTAACAAAATACTTTATAAAGAATAAGTAATGAGAAGTTATTTAAAACATAGAATATTTCCTAAAGTCACATCTACAGTAAGCAGAAATTAAGAAATTAAAGAAAAAAGTTTAAATACTAAAAAATTTGAAGAATTTGCTTTACCAAGCTGCTGTTTCTGTTTCTGAAAATATGATTGGCAGATTTCAATTATAATTTGCAAATATATGCACAACCTGAACAACAATTATTTATATTTGATACTTACCACTTATAATAGCATAATTCTGTTTGGTCACATCATCAATTAAACTTGCAAAAAATCCCTAGATTCTCATTGCTACCAAAGAAAATAATCATAAATATAACAGTTTAAAATAATAGAAAGTCATTCTTTTATAGACATGGATGTTTTTATTATCACAACAGAGGATTAATATCAAAGTATTAGCAAAGCCACACTCTTTCCACAAACTCTGGAAGAGAATCATTTTAAGTTCTAATGGCTATTGGTCTCTTTTCTGTGGTTACATGTTTCTTTTCTTTTTGTAGTAATGCAGCCTTCAAAAGAGTAAAGAGAGACAAACTCTCTGTATCTACATCTATCTACCTATCTATCTATCTATCTATCTAAACATTTGTAACCACAGAAAAGAGACCAGTAGCCATTAAAATCTAAAATGATTTTATATATATATATATATATGGATAGATATAGATAACAGAGTGTGAGAGAGAGCACATGGTGCTGTCACAGTAAGTTATGACATTCAAACTTCATAGAATCTGAGAACTGTAGAAATATAGAATGCAGATGCTGCATTGAGTTAGTTTATTCTTGCAGAAAATAATTGAAAGAATCACACAAAAGGATATTTTATGCACAGTGGATGAAAAAAGAGAGGGAACACAGAGCCAGGAGAATGTAGCAAGAACAGGTTAATTATTCAAAAAAGTGAGTGTAATGGGTGAAAAATGTGACATTATACACTGTCTCTAGTGCAGAGCAGAGGACAGCACCATGTCCAGAGTGCCGGTCTTATTTGTTATTTCTTGAAACCCTGGAAACTCTCTCAATCCCATGGGGCATTGGATTATTCCAACTAATACTCTATTCATACTTTCTGCCTGTCCTTGGTCATCCTCTTACAATAAGCATGCATGATACTTATTTGAAAACTGGTAAAGGAGAAACTACATCAGTGAGCTCTTTTACTTAATTTTAAAGAATTTCCCCTGTATATTTCCATGGATTTATGAACCTAAATGACATTTTTTAATATTTTAGAATGAGGAACACTCAGTGATCAAAGCTAAAATATAAATTGGGAGAAAATACTTGCAAAGTACATATGTACCAAAAAAATGATATGACAGAATGAAAGTGGAGTTATATTTATGGAAAAAAAAAGATATACCAAAAGAGTATGTTACAGGAAAAACAAAATTTCTAAATTCACTTAATGAAAGAAGAAATATTCAACCATCACATAAATTTTCAAAAAAAAAAAGAGTATAAATCACTACAACTGAGACAAGTTAACACTAAAGCAAATTCACTATTACATACCAATCAGGAAGGAAAACATGAAAAAGAAGGGGAAAAAAAGATTGAAATTACAAACATGCTAATTTATTAAAATTGTCAAATCCTTTTCTTTGCCATGCAAAAATTTAGAGCCTTGTGGAAAAATTGATTTGGTACTGCCTAAATAGGTAAACATTAATGAGTCATCAGTTCTATTCTTGGGCAACAAAATATTCTGAATGTTTAAACAGGTAATTGCCACTGCAGTTTTCATCATGAAAATAGACTGCATCTGCCATGACCTTCTACATTCCAGATTCCCTAACTCAAAACCCTGGTTACCAAGATTCCCATAAGCCTATGCCCAGTACCACAACAATGTCAGAGTAAAGCATAAGGAATGTGGCATAGTTGAGAATCAAGGATCTGAACCTAGACACAATGGAAAAAAATGCAAACTAGAGAGAGTAGAAGAAAAAGTGGTGAGTGAGTAAAAGAATGGATCTGAGGAGGAAGAAGAAACTGTGAACTGTGTATTAGATGAAAAAAACCTTCATCCCAAGTGAGAGAAAACAAGACATATTGTGGCAGCATAATATTTACCCCAGTGGCCTCATATTTAGAAATTCCTAAAAACTAGAACTTAAAGGTGTAACAGTGTAATCAAACAATTATGCAACATATCTGGCTTCCTGCCCCTACCAGAGATGTCACACTCTTTTTCTTTAAGACTACTAATTTCTTCCTCTCCAGGCACTGCTCATCCAACTTAAATCTGTTGTTTCTCCACTTCTGGACCTGTTCCATTTAAGCTCCCTCAGATTTTCTCCAGTAACTCATACCGATTTTTTTTTCTTTAAACAATCCCACCAAATTCTTATACTCTTGTAATGTCTCATACCTGAACTCTTAATGCGCTATCCCTGACATTTTGAGCTACCCCTCTTTTATTCTGACTCCTGAATCACCCTCCAATTAGTTCCACAAACAAAGCTTTAAGCATATTTGGTGTAAGATTGTGTTTCCTACACAATGCATTACATATTTTACTCATTTTTATATAATTAAATAAATAAATGGTCCCACTCCTGTATATATTAATTATTTTAAAGAATAATACATTAAAAAAAAAGTTGGAATGGAAAAGTTGAAGTTACCACTAGGGTGACTGGAGGGTATATTGAAAGCAATAAGAAATGAAGCTCTTCTCTGTGGCATCATTAATGTTCTGTTTCTTAATAGAAATAGTAGTTACATAGTAGGTTCCACTTTTAATAATTCATTGATCTGTAGTTTTGGTTGCATCATTAAATAAGTTCAAATTATTTCACAAAAGGTTGTGGGGATGAGACTAAAAAAAGGGCACTAGAAAATACTTTGGGGTAATGAATGAATTAATTCATTAATTCATTATTGAGCTGAAATGTGGTAAAGTGCTTGCCTCACATGCGTAAGTCCCTGGATTCTATTACCAGGACCAAAGAAAAAAAATGTGTAAACTTTTTGAAAATTTGTTAATTTGTAAATGTTTTTGAAAATTAGACACATTTTGAAAAATATGTCTGAGTTATGGTTAAAAAGTAATTACACTATTAAATTATGAATTAAATATAAAACTAAGAATTCATTAGCTGTATATCAGTCTTAATATTTTGGGAAAGGATATTTTTATAGGTAGAGAGTAGAGGAAAAATACTAACAAAGAAGTAATATTTAAAGATAACAACAGTGAATATAGCATAGAAATTAGCAGTAATTTCAAAAGTTGCATTGAGAATACAACTAAAATTAAAAGAATTCTGGTAAATTTCACAAGTAAAATTTTATGTATTAGTAAAATTTTAAAGTATTATTTATGTATTATATACTTTTAAAATGTATGGTGTGTATAATGATGCCTCATTTAATGATGCGGATGCATTCTGGAAAATGCACCATAAGATGATTCTGTTATTTTGCTCTTGATGCAGGGTACTTACATAATTCTAGATGATATACACCACTATATACCTAGGTTATTATTTAGCCATTAGAGTACATAAAACATTGTGCCACACATGACTGTAGGATTTAAAATGAGCTACATATTTAACTCATTATTCTGTATAATTACATAAATAAATCATAAATATAGATCTCATAATGAGGTGAAAAATTAGCCCTGTGGAACTAAAGATATAATATTTAAAAAGACTCTTACAATTTACACAATGATAACACACAGAAATTGAACTACAATAAAGCGTAAAAAATGCCAACGTTTCCAAAGAAATTTGCATAAAAATGGAGTATCTGAATAAAAAAAATGCCATTGTATCATTTCTTGGTATGACTTAATAAAGCATTCACAGGTAATAATAATAATAATAATAATAATAATAATAATAATTTAATATAAAAGAAAAATATAAAATATTCAAAGTTTTTATAAGAAAGAAATTTATACAGTATATCTAGTGGTGGTGACTGTAAAACCAGCTATTTAGAAGGAAAATGAAGAAAAATTTCAATATCAAAATTAGCTTAAGCATCTTAGTGAGATGCTTACTCGAAATAAACTTGACATATGACAGTCAATGTGCCTGAGTAATATGGTACACCTTTCTTTAATTATCTAAAATAATAAAATAATAATATTAACAGACATAAGTATGGTTGTTTGTTTCCAAATTTAAATGTTACCTTTATAGCAAAACAGATTGTCACATTCATAGAACTAAGAATACAGAAAAAATTATACTTATCTATGTTCATGCAGGGGCATCCATGGGCTTAAGACCCTGAGATCGGGACAGAGAAGTTAAATCACAAATAATTTGGTTTATGCATTTATGAATGTTCAGCACACAAAGAGCTCCAGTCTCCAGCTTGTCTGTCTAAAAATTTTATGACAGCCAACTTTTCCCAGCAGGAAATTTTTTCTTCACTGACTGATGTAATCTCTTAACATCTTCCATTCAATGGAAGAAAAAGTCCAGAGTTCAGAATTTGAGGTCCTGCTTCTCAGACATATAGAAAGCACAGGAGAAAAAAGCAACTCAGTCACCTATATACCAGCAACACTTTTATGCAGAGAAAAAAAATACATCTGGATTTGGGATTCTCTCTTGATGATCATACCAATCAGTACCACAAAATCTGAAAAGATCCCATGCATCCAGAACAAAGCTGTCCACATATGCTCCAATCCATAGCTGAAGATACCATGATTGGATAGGATAGAATGTTCAGAATTTGAGCTGCTGATGTTTTTCTCACTGAATTGGCCAAAGGAGACTAAGAATGAACTTCTCTATATGAAGATTCATTTTTGCATGAAGTCTGCTGGGCAGTTCCCATCTACTAAAACCACTTCCAGCCATAGTAATTGCTGTTTGAAATGTCTTTCAAAAAGAGTCTCCCTTTCCAGTGTACAGATACAGTCTCAAAACCGTGCACAGTCATTATTGCCTGGCTTTCAGGGTGATTGCATTCTCTCTATAGATTATTTTTATTATCTGAGTAGAAGCACAATCTGGTTTTCCTGAGCATTGAGAAGGAAGTCTAGAAATGAATCTGAAAGAATGACAAGCTCCAGAAATTAAAACTCAAGTAGATAGTTTTAGGCATACCTTTTGTACTTATCATATGTTGGATTGAACAATTATAACCCAAGAGCAACTGAATATAAACTGCTGCCCCTTAGTCTGAATCCACTGAGCCTACTATCTAAATGACAGGAGATGGCACCACCTCCAGGAATGAATGAGGTCAGAAAGAGTCAAGATAGGCAGGTTCTTGGGTACATTTACTTCACTTTTCTTTTAAGGTGATTAGAATTGTGTACAGATAACAGCTTCTTTAAAAGGCAATTTTTCCAAAAGTGATGGAGTCTAGCCATGCAGTAGTATATTTAAATTAAGCCTTTTATATAGAATAATATCAATGTATGAATTATATGCATACTTATTGTTAATTATTATATGGTTATATATAATGGGCAATAACTTATTTGTATTTAACTTTTCTGATCTATTTTCTAAAAAGGCAGTTAGAGCTCTCAACTGGGAAGTAACCCCCTAATGTCCAATACAAATAGTGTTAGGCACAGGTGTAGTTTTTAAGTATTTTAATATATACAATTAAAAACGACATAGTTGAAAATTATTTTAATCACAAAATTGAATATATCAAGAGTAGTATTATTATGTGACAAATATATAATTACTAATAAAAAAGATATATGTATTTAGAACTAAATTCTCACAACTCCCTCTATTTTAAGGCTCTAGAACATCTTAATTCATAGTGGTTACATTCAGTTTTGAGAATATGGCTACTCTGGCCTTGGTGAATCAAAGAGCCTGAGCCCCTTCATTCTATGCAAGAGGTGGAAGAATACACTTTTTAATCAATGCTTTTCCACAAAACCAAACAGCAAAAGTGGCACTACCCTCAGAAAGAGAAGGAAGACAAAACAGACAGAGTCCAAAAGATAATGATGTTCTTTCAATTTGATGCTGAACACAAACTTATTTTCATTTCAGATGTCAGACAGTATAAAAGAGAAGACAGAGTTTTAAGAGTTGGATGTCTCATTTTGGTATATCTTTTCATAGCTTTGACTCTAAAACTTAAATATATTAAAGACAAACCTCTTATTTTGCAACTTAGCCTTTCACCTAATGCGTAGGATGTGATAATGTTTCCTCATTTGATATGAGGTACTATGAGAGTTTTCATCAATGTGATGTATGCATGTCTGCATAAGCTAATAGCACCTCAGTAATGGTCCGGACTTAAATTAGGGAAAAAGAAAAACAGTACCAATAAGGCAACTGCAGTTTTCCACAGAATTTTCTCAAAGTATGACAGAATCCTGATTTCCAATTATAATTGATAGATGAGTCAGCCTAGAGATTATTAGATGATGATTGGTCTTCAATTAATTCATGCTGGCCTTATCTGTTTTTTCATGGTAGAAACAGTTAGCTGATGACTGCTTAACTTCAGAGGGTAAGCTATCATCCTCACCAGAAGCACCTTAATTCTCTGCTTTGATAATTCCTCCTCTAATGTGGGCTTGTTATTTTGTACACAACAGGATTTGAAAAGCAAAATCAAAATAAATAAAGACCTTTTGATTCTAGGAACCATACTATTCACTTTCATCTTTACTGGTTCCTATGGGCCACAATAAATTAAAAAAAAAATGCCAGGCACAGTGGTGCATGACCAGAATCCAAGTTGCTTAGGAGACTGAGGCAGGAAGATTGTTAAAAAAAAAAGTTTAAACTGAACCTCAGAAATGTCAAGGAACTAAGAAACTCAGTAAGAACCTGTCTAAAATAAAATACAAAATTGTGGCTCCATAGCCAAGTGCTGCTGAGGTCAATCCCTAGTACTCCAAACTCCCACAAAATAAAAAAAAAGAAAGAAGAAAAAAAGAAGGAAGGAAGGAAGGAAGGAGAAAAGACAGAAGAAAAGAAAGAAGGAAGGAGATAGGGAGGAAAGAAAAGAAAAGAAAAGAAAAGAGAAAAAAGAAATATTAGATCTTGAACTAGAAAACAGATTCTGCATTTTAACAGGTCAAGATAAAAAACACAATACCTAGTTTATAAGTACAGAAAAGAAGAAATAATTGCTTATATCATGCACTCTATATCATACTACCCTATTTTATACATGAAGCTTATATAATGATTTGAAGAAAATAAATGTGTTCAAATATCCACAGCTATTAAGCAGACTAGGTAGAATTCAGAATCAACTATGCATGTGACTCTAAATCCCCCAAATTTCCACTGGACCACATACCACAAGCAAATTCTCTTACTCTTTGAGTTTTTGAATAGAGAAATACCAGAAAAACAGGATCTTTGTTCATATTATGTATATCACTGATGGAAATAATATACTCAAGAATGTTCTTCTGAAGCTTCTAGAAAGGACTTGAAATAATTTTGAGTAATGGCTAAAGTCTCAATTTAGAAAATCAAATATCAACAATACATTTTCATGAAAATACTACAATGCATTCCACAAGAATTGTGATAAAATATTGTTTAGAAATTATAGAAAAAATACTTCATCTGTTTCCCAAACATGCTAAGAAGGAAAAATGAAAACCCATAAAAGAGAGTGTAGCAGAACCAGCGCTTTTAAATAAGATACCAAAGAATGCACTAGAATTCTCTGATGAGAATACTATCTGCGTCTTCAACATGAAGCTACATGGAACGTGTGTCAATACAAAATGATTTTTAAATGACATAAATTGGAAGTAAATTCCAGATTATGATATATATGCATTGATAGGATAACATCTTAAATTTAATTGCAAGAATTATTCTAAATATTTAATGGAAAGAAATCCAAATATTAGTTTTAGTTAAAAAAATATGAATACAAATTAATGAAAAACAAATAATAATTTAAATAAAAATCAATTCTACAACACACCTGATGTAAGTGAAGCCACCCCTGTCACAAGAGTGGATCCTGGTATAGAGATGAAAATTCAGTGTCAGCTATCAACTAAAGAGGCCACATTTATCCTAAAGTTTTTTGATTACTAACACATCTGTTAATAAGTGAGAATAATTTCCAATAATACAGGTGAAAAATATTGCATCACTGTGAACTACTTAAACTAACCAAGAATGGTAGCACAAACCTAAAATTAAAGTGGCTCAAGAGGCTGAGATAGAAAAACAATAAGTTCAAAGATAGTATCAGGAACCTATTTAGGCTCTAAACAACTTTGAGAAATTCTGTCTCTAAATAAAAATAAAAAGGTATAGGAATGTGGATCAGTGGTGCAGTGCCCCTGGGTTCAACCCCAGGTACAAAAAAAAAATTTTTTTTTGAAATATTGTGCTTCAATTTTTCTCACTAGTTGTTCTTGTTTATGTCTCATAAAATTAAGTAAAAAATATCTATTGTTACATAGTATATCTTATTGACATTTATATATCCTATCACCTTAAGCATCATAATTATTTGAATATTCAGGTAGTACATATATGAACAAGATCAGACAATACAACAATGAAAAAAAACTGAAAGCATATAAGTAAACTTCACACTTCCAGTCAATTTAATTTTGAAAATTTTGTTAGAAATATTAAATGGAGAATAAGTAGTCTATGCCTTAAGCAAGATTGATATAAATGCATATTTATGTTTCAAGTTATGTTATTGGATTTTAGATGACATTATGTACAATATTTAATATGAAATGTATCTTACACCAGAATATGAGTTAAAAGTATAAAACTTAAGAAAAAATGATTACATATTTCTAAATCAGTTTTAACTGTGAAATCTTAGTTATGCTTCCAAAGTAAAAATAAAAAATAATAAATTTGACTTGAAACAACTTCTGTACAAAAAATCACCTCAACATGAAAGTGAAGCCATAATTATGAAGTTTTCCTTTCTGTTTTCAAAAAAGTATTTGTTCCAATTTCTCACATTGGCTAGATGGCAGTCAATCCTCCTTATTAAGAAGCTGATTGAGCCCACAGCCTATATATATTATATATACACATACATATATATAAATATATAATTTTTAGGATCTCACACTCCAGTGTCAAAATGCACCCTTCATAATTATCCCACAATAAGAGACTCAACCATTTAAAGACGTTATATATCCCAGAGACCCTCAAATTTTTCAAGCTGTTAAGTCAATGATCTAGATGTCCTAAGTCCTAAGATCTAGATGACTTCATAGCACTTGACATGTACAAATTTCAGACACAGTTCTAATTCGTTTTTGTGAGACTGTTGACTAAACCACTATGTGTTTATTTTCTGCACCATTCTTTTGTTCCTTTTGCCTATCCAAATGCAACTATTTTACATTATGTAAAAAAAAAATTAACCTTTGCAAAAAAATACCCTAAAATGGATCAATATGGAAAAGAAAAATAGGTCATTATGCAGAAAATGGAAAATCTCATTCCTCTTTGATATAAACATAAAATTAACTTGGTGATTTTTTGGTACAATAAAGAATTACTAGATGAACAAGCATTTACCTCTGAAATATACCAAAAGTAATTAGAAATCTGTCATTCATATAGGAATATTTATTGCAGGACTATTCATAAGAACCAAAAATGTAAAATCAATGCAAGGTAAATAGATAAATGGAAATATGTAAATCTTTACAGTAGAATATTACTCAGCAATATTATCTTTCTGTTACTAGGAATTGAACTCTGGGCCTCACATAGGCTAGAAAAGCACTCTACCTCTGAGCTGTTATCCCAGCAATATTGAACAAGTATGTTTCATGAGAGCACTAAATGTTACAATAAATGTGTACATGGAAACCTTAAACTAATTAAAAATAAGCAGAAAAACTTTAATGTATTTAACAATTAATATTATTTGTAATTTTCTGAGCAAGTAAATTCAAGAAGCAAAAACACATATTAGTCATTGCCAAAAGCTTTCTGAAAAAAAAAGAAAAAAAAGAAAGAAAGAAAAAACTGCCAGTGGACACTAATTTCTTTTCATCTAAAATAGTTCCTGAAACTAAATTTTGAAATGGTATACATGTGAATATGCTAAATGATAAAGAATTACACCGTGAAAATATTTATAAAGTTAATTTTATGTTCACATGTTCTTTGCAGAAATTAAAAGATAAATAATTTATGGAATGCATAAAGCAGTCAAAATTCTAGCCAGTAAAATAGAAAAATAAAAATGTAACTGATTATTGTTCAAAAAGACACTGAGTTTTCATTATGAGATCTACTTACATTTATGTGAATATACTGTGGCTTTTTTAATTTTCATTTTTACTTTGTAATTTTTAATAAGTATATAAAAAAAACTATGTCTATACATCAACCACTATTGTAAAGTTGTCTAGTTTTTAATATTCTTATGTTAATAAATATTTGTGTGTGTGTGTGTGTGTGTGTGTGTGTGTGTGTGTATGCACTGATGGAGATCAAACCCAAGATCTTGCACAAGCATGGCAGGTGTTTCACTGTTTTGCCACAACCCATATACAAATGTATGTTTTTAATCATGGCTCCTTCTCTCTCTTTCTCTCTCACTCTCTCTCTCTCCCTCTCTCTCTCTCTCCCTCTCTCTCTCCCTCTCTCTCTCCCTCTCTCTCTCTGCCTCTCTCTCTCTGCCTCTCTCTCTGCCTCTCTCTCTCTCTCTCCCTCTCTCTCTCTCTCTCTGCCTCTCTCTCTCTCTCTCTTCTCTCTCTGCCTCTCTCTCTCTCTCTCTCTCTTCAAAACCCATCCACAAACATATATTTTTAATCTTGGTTTCCTCTCTCTCTCTCTCTTTCTCTCTCTCCTTTCTTCTCTCTCTTTGTCTCTCTCTCTCTCAGCCCCTTATTTTCTATCTTTTGCTCACTCTCTCTGTTTTGCATTTTTAGACACAGAGGGCACCTTGGGGTCATATACCAATGAATTACATCCCTAATCCTTTTGATTACTTTTTACAGTGGCAGACAGTTTTTCTAAGTGTATTAGGCTGGCCTCCAATTTATAATCCTCCTGCCTCAGCCCTCATTCCTGAGATTACAGGTATGTCTTGTGATATTTGTCTATTTCTCTCTTTTTGAAAGGATATCTAATGCCAATTTTTAACTTTGTATTATATATATTTCTTATTGCTAAAATTAACATTTATTATGTTCTAATGAACATTCTGCAAATAATCTATTGATTGTTGTTGCTGTTTTGTGAGTGAATAAATATTTTACATGATTAACTACTATCCTCTAATACTTCACACATATGCTTTCTTGTATTTCCTATTTATTTTATATAGAATATAAACTTGATCTCCTTGCGGATTAGTGTTCTCAGTCTCACACACTCCTCAGTTCTCTGGGTTCTCAGCCTCCTCAATCCTGCTTTTGCTCTAGTTAAGTGTCAGCAATCTTCTTATCTATGCTTGTGCATATGTTCTGGGTCTTATTTTAACATAGTAAGGCACAGGTCTGTGTTAAAACAAACAAAAATCATCTATATCTTATGGCCATGTTTTCAGACAGAAGGAACTATGCATAGGGACAGTCAGATTTATGAAAAAGGAGTCACAAGCATTTACTAAAAGACAAAATGAAAACTGAGAAATAAGTTCCTGAGGATAAAGTTCCCTGATGTTATTTACACAAATATGAGTAATACATAATTTATCATACATCTGTAAAACTGGCAATTTTGGAAGCTGAGGCCATAGGATTACAAATATAAAGCCAGCTAAGCAAGGACATTCTATTTCTAATTGTGCTCTCTTAAAATCTAATAACTGTAGGGGGGGCAGTGGAACACTACTCTAATTAAAGAAATGTTGAAGGTTGAGTCAGGAGGATTGCAAGTTGGAGTCCAACTTCAACAACTTAGTGAGGTCCTATGCAACATAGAGAGACCATGTCTTAAAATTGAAAATACTCAGGCTGTGACTCATTGGTAAAGGGTCAATGGGGTCAATCACCAAAGCCCCTAAAATAATTATTACCTGAAATTTATTAAAAATGAATTAATTATCTAATAGTTCTTCAAATTACAAAATCAGCACTTAGTTCTTAGGTGAAAAAAAATCTGCACTAAACTTTGTTTAGCCTCAATTTTAATTTCTACTTGAAGGAGATAAATTAAATTTGCAAATGAAAGGCACATGATATATATTGTAAATAACTGAAGAATTGTAATGCCCTGAGACCAGGATATATACATTACTTTTAGTTCATTATCCAGGTTCATAAAGTCTAATTATTATAATACTGTGGGTTTAAAACCAGTGTTATTTATATATACACATGCTTTGTGGACGGACTTTTATTTATTTATTTATTTATGTATATGTGATGCTGAGAATTGAACCCAGTACCTCACTTGCTCAGCAAGCACCAGGCATGATGGTGTACATCTATAATTTTAGTAAGTTGTGATGGTGAGGCCAACCAATAAGTACAAGACTCCTTGTTATGATGGTGAATTTCTGTAATAACAGTAGCTCAGAAGGCAAAAGCAGGTAATTCTCAAGGTTAAAGGCAAACACAGAAATTTAACAACAAAGAAAAGTTTTTGAACTAACTCAGTGGTTAAGTTTCTCTGGGTTTAATTCCTGATACTAATGAAAGTACAAAACAAATTGGACAACATAAGCAGACATGATTTTGCTCAATTATAGAGCACTGCTAGATTTGATCCCTATTACAAAGAAAAATAAAAATAAGAAGAATAAAATAAAGAGCCACATATTTACTAACGCCAATTCCAGAATGCAATTAAAAAAAATAACCAATTAACTAATTAATTAATCAGTGCCTTAGTTATGTTGGTGGGCTTACAGAATTCAGAACAGAGCATTGCTTCTACATATTCACTAGGAGAAAACCTGGATTAAATGAAATTGAATGATAATTTCTCCTCAGGCCATATGAGGGCTGATTTCCACTGGTGAATAATTAATGTGGCACTAAGTACATGCTAGACTAGAAGATACACATCCTGAAGCCTTTGGTTGCACTCTGAAAAAAAAGTGTATATTAGTAGAATTAAACTAGGATTTTTATACAAAGCCAAATGTATATGTGTGTCTGTAATGAATAAAAATGTTAAACACTAAAGTCTGAAGACACTCTCTATTTTTTACATGTTTTTCTTTAGAAACCCCAAAATATGTGTCAAATAATATAAAGAAGAATACTTAGAATGCTTTCCACATAGTGTGAGTTTTTTTTTTTTTAATTTTTGAGGTACTAGAGATATATTCTAAATATGCAGTTTTATACATTGCTTTCAATATCCATTAAGAAAATAGAAAATGTGTATTTTTATTGCCTTTTATACTTTTGTTTGTAACTTTACTGGTCTATTTTCTTGAGCTACATTTCTGGACCAGAAATTATAAATAGTTAGAATTTTTTTTTCCTTTTCATTAGTTCTGCTGCACTAAACGTTCATGTATATCATCATGCTTTCATGTTAAAGGTCTCTCAAAAGATCATATTTTAAAGAATGTACACTGAGTAAATTATGAGCTGTTTCTAATGGATACATTGTGGTAACACATTAATTACTAAAACAACTCACAATCACCTATGAAGTAGGCACACTAGTATGTTCTTTATAGGCTTATCAGATGTGATGATAACCTGAATAAATACAATTAAATGATTCTATTTTGAATGAATCTAAACTTTTTCATTGGCTTACTGATCATAAAATGACAAATTTGAGTACAAACACTAAAAAGTGTGTCTGAAACTAGCTACATTGGGGTCATTTAAGATTGAAGAAATATGAGCTTATTTATTTTTAGTTACAAGATAGCTATAAAAATATTAAATGCTGTAAATAATGTTAAATTTTTGTAGTTACAAGATAGCTACAAAAATATTAAAAGATATATCATGTTAGTGCCAATAACTTGATACTAACATGATATATTATATATTTAAATTAGTAAGTACAACAGAGAAAGAGAAACATTACTCCCCCCAAAAAATTACTACCACAATAACAGTTTAATATAATGAATGGAAATACATTTCTGTAAGTGCAATATAGTTGTATTTGCAGGTTTATAATGACATAAAATTAAAATGTGCAAGATCTAACTGGGTAACATGGCTTAAGCCTATAATCCCAGTAGCTCTGGAGACTGAGGATGGAGGATTTCAATTTCAAAGCTATGCTCAGCAACAAGGCACTAAGCAAATCTGTGAGGCCCTGACACTGAATCAAATACAAAATAGGTCAGGATATGAGGCTCAGTACTCCAATAGCACTGAGTTTAGTTTCTAATTATCCCCACCACCAATCAGAGACTTTGATGCGAAACTTTGAAGAAACCAGTATCAACGAGGTAGAAAATTAGAGAATGAGACCATAAAATTGAGCAAATTACATTCACTTGATGAAACAAATGATAGGAAACTAGCCAACAAATTGATCAAGTTTAAATTGAGTAGGTTAAAAAGCTGAAAATGTAACAGCCAATCTCTAAAATATAAAACAATAATGATCAGAATATATATAACAGTAGAAAACCTCGTTTTGTGAAAAATCAGTTTTTTTACTTCCAAATAATAAAATGTATCCCTATTAGACTCATGAGAAAATAATAGTTAAGACAGAAGTTATCAGAAGTAACTAAAAGCAAAGAGAACATGTGAGTGTCTAACATGAAAAGAATAGTTTATTAAAGAACACCAATAAGTTACATCACAAAGTAACTGGTATTTCTCCCTCACTCTCTCCCTCTCCCTCTCCCTCTCTCTCTTCCTCTCCCTCTCCTAGTGCTAGGGATTGGACCCAGGAATTGTGCATGCAAGGCAAGCACTCTACAAACTTAGCTATATACCTAGCCCTGGAAACTGGTACTGAAAAATGAATCACAAATACACTTACATACTATTTAGAAATTTAAAGCTGCTTTTTCAACCTGTTTCTGACACTCTTAAAAGGCAGGGAAGTTTCAATCATGTTTTATAGCAACTTTGTTCAATGTTCTCTTAATTCCTACTTAATGCTGATCACATAATCATGATGAAAATTTGAATACATATATTTAATTTGCAGTAATTTCTGATTTTTAGTATAGCTAAAAAAAGAATTAAGTCACTTATTGAAATAAAATAACCAGAAATTATTTTTTATAATTATGGATTTTTTAAATACAAGACTTTCACAGTGTGAGTGACAGTGAGTATATGAATTTTTATCAAAGTGATGAAATAGCCATACTTCCTATAAAAGTCTAAGAGAAAATGGTTCCTTGCATTTTCTCAAATCTCATAGTTTCTAGTGTTCTTTAGCTTGTGACCACAAATGCTTCTCTTCTGAGTTGGCGGAGTACTCAAAACACAAAAGATAGATAAGCCTTCTCACAGGGAAGATGATAGTAACGTAGCAGATAAATACCCTAAATTCTCACAGGGTCTGAGAACCATATTATATGATATGGAAGACCCTCCAATAGACTGACCTTGCTTACAAAGATAGAGAAAAGTCAGTTACAATTATGCCAGTATACATATACATATAAAAATATTGACAAAAACATAAAATTAACAAATATACTTTTTGAAAAATTTGTTAAGGTTTTTCAAATGCTCAAGAAAAAAATGATTCATAACCCACTAATAATAATTTTGGGTAGCAGAGAAAGGCTACACACGTCTATGCTCCCAGTGGCTCAGAAGGTTAAAAAAGGAGAATCTCAAGTTCAAAACCAGTCTCAGCAATTTGGCAAGGTCTTAACCAAATGAGTGAGATGCTGTCTCAAAAAATGGAAACAGGTTGGTGTATAGCACAGTGACAAAATGCCCATGGGTTAATCTAGAGTGACTCAATAAATACAAATTATAATAATAAATCTAGGTAAAAAGTGACATACAATCCCGTAATAATATTTCTGGGCATACATCTAAATGAATTGAAAAATTTTCAAGAAATAACTGCAATTCCATTTTCATTGTAGCTTTATTCAGAGTATCGAATACAAAGAGAATATGAAATGCCAGCCAGGAATGGTGGGAAATGCCTGTAAACCCAAGGGTTTGTGATTTTTAGGCAGAGGATGAAGAGTTCACGCAGCCTCAGCAATGGTAAGGCACTAAGCAAATCTTTCCAAAGGAAAATGTAATAGGGCTGGGGATGAGGCTAAGTGGTGGAGTGCCTTTGAGTTTAATTCCTGGTATGCATCCCCAAAACAAACTTTCTTTTAAATGAAAGGAACATCAGAAGATTCCTCCCAGCTTCACAGCATTCAACTACTCCACTTAGATGCTACACACTTATACTTCAAACTGATCTCTAGAAGACAAGACTTCTAAATAGGCTAAGAGACATTAGTATCTGTGGACACCTTATTTCAGACTGTTTTAAAACTAAGGACTGGACAAATATGAGAGGTTGGAATGAGAACACAACACACAGTTAAGTTCTTCAAAGGGAAATCATAATTCAGACACTGTGATATCTGAAATCACAGTTGAAGATAAAATTAGATTCTTTGCTTCACTGATTTCTGGGTTATCAATTCAATCCAAACATATATTGAAAAAGTATTAAGGCTACTGGTTAATGTCTATTTAAAACAGGTTATTAAAAATGTATCAGGTTAGGGCTGGGGTTTTGGCTCAGTGGCAGAGGGCTTGCCTAGCATGTGTGAGGCACTGTGTTCAATCCTCAGATCCACATATCAATAAGTAAACATGCAGTCTCACCAGGCACACCCACAGAGTCCTCCAGTATGGCCTAAAAAAACTTAATTCCTCTGAACCTGATAAACAGAGTGAAATATCTGGCAGGATGTACTTGCCCTAAAAGAGCGAAAGGGAAGAAGATCAGGGTGCAGAACACAGACCAGAAGATTCTGACCCCAGGGTAAATGATGTCATGGAGAAATCCCATGATATCTAATAAGAATTGCTAATAAGAATTGAAAGAGAGGTCAAAAGCCCCCAAATTTAGTATAAATAATAGAGCTAATGAACAGGAATTTAGCCAGCTGAAACAATGATGCACTCAAGGTGAAAAACCTGATAAGGACCTGACATCCCCTCACTTGTCATTGTTCTTCTGATCCTCTGCATGATTTTCTAATCTCTCAAACTCTATCACTTCATCTGGACTTTGGTGAAAGCCACAACTTCCACATAGGTCCTCATCTCAAGCTGTTGTCACTCCAAGCCAGGAAAAGCCTGCCTTGGTTCTGGACCTGGACACCACTTGAGTGTGCATCTGCTGGATTAAAAGCCTAAGGCTTAAGAATTTTGATCTGACATTTAAACTTAGCACACAGAGGGAATATCTGTCAATAGCCTGTAATGATTAAATGAGTTTTTCAGTGTTTAGAATTAATATAGGTTTGTTAGCAGTAAATTAATCAATCTATTTTTGCTTTGAATGGATTATGTCTACTGCGGGGACTAGCATTCAGGATTGTTATTTTCTCGAGTAAGAACCTATAGAGTATAAATGCATTGAGCAATTTGAGTGAATAAAGCACTGAAAGGGGCAAAAGAATTTGGACATTTTTTATTTCTCTCCTTCACTGCATATGTTGCAATTTTGACCCCTGGCAACTGGGACACGCTGACTATATTATTTTCTTTATGACAAATTTGAGTACAAACACAAAAAAGTGTGTCTGAAACTAGCTACATTGGGGTCATATAAGATTGAACAATTATGAGTTTATTCATTTTTAGTTACTAGATAGCTACAAAAATATTAAATGTTGTAAAAAACTGTCAATAACATGACATTAACATGATATATTATATATTTAATTTAGTAAGTACAACAGAAAAATTATAGAGAAACATCACCCCCCAAAAAAATTTCTACCACAATAATAGTTGCATAATAAATGGAAATATATTTCTGTAAGTGCAACATAGTTGTATTTGCAAGTTTAAAATGACACCAAATTAAAACATACAAGATCTAGCTGCATAAGGTGGCTTAAGCCTAGAATCCCAGTAGCTCTGGAGACTGAGGATGGAGGAATTCAACTTCAAAGCTATCCTCAGCAACAAGGCACTAAGCAAATCTGTGAGGCCCTGACACTGAATCAAATACAAAAAAAGTCTGGGTATGAGGCTCAGTACTCCAGTAGCACTGAGTTTAGTTTCTAGTTATCCCCACTACCAATCAGAAACTTTTGATAGGAAACTTTGAAGAAACCAATATCAATGAGGTATTAAAGTAGAAAATAGGACCACAAAATTGATCAAACTACATGCACTTGATGAAACAAATGAAGCAGCCAATCTCCAAAATATAAAACTAGAATGATCAGAATATATATAACAGAAGAAAACCTCCTTTTGTGAAAATCAGTTTTTCTAGTTCCAAATAATAAAATGTACCCCTATTAGGTTCATAAGAAAATAATAGTTAAGGCAGAAGTTATCAGAAGTAACTAAAAGCAAAGAGAACATGTGAGTATCTAACACTAAGAGAATAGTTTAGCAGAGAACACCAATAAGTTACATCATAAATAAAATGGTATTTCTTTCTCTTTTTTTTTTTTTGTGTGTGTGTGTGTGCTAGGGGTTGAACGGAGGGCCTTGTGCATGAAAGGCAAGCACTCTACCAACTGAGCTATATCCCCAGCCCTGGAAACTAGTACTGAAAAATGAATCACAAATAAACTTACATACTATTCAGAAATTTAAAGCTGCTTCAACAACCTGTTTCTGACACTTAAAAAAGGCAGGGAAGTTTCAATCATGTTTTATAGCATCTTTGTTCAATGTTCTCTGAATTCCTACTTAATTCTGATCACATTATCATGATGTAAATTTGAATGTATAGATTTAATTTTCAGTAATTTCTGATTTTTAATATGGATAAAAAAATTAAGTCACTTATTAGAAAGAAATAACCAGAAATTATTTCTTACAATTATGGATTATTGAAATACAAGACTTTCACAGTGTGAATAACTTTGAGTATATAAATTTTTATCAAAGTGATGAAATAGCCATACTTCCTATAAAAGTGTAAGAGAAAATTATTCCTTGCATTTTCTCAAATCTTGTAGCTTCTAGTGTTCTTTAGCTTGTGACCACAAATACTTCTTTTCTGAGTTGGTGAAATACTCAAATCACAAAGAGATAGATAAGCCTTCTCACAGGGAAGATGATAGTAACATAGCAGATAAATACCCTCAATTCCCACAGGGTCTGAGAACCATATTATATGATATGAAAGACACTCCAACAGACTGATTATTCCAAACATTGTTTGCAAAGATAGAAAAAAGTCAGTTCGTTGAACAAAATGAGTGAAGTGGGTTTGTGCCTCTGCAGATGAGAATAGTTGTAAAAGAGCAACAAAAGTAAGTTCAGGACTGGGCATTACAAGACATAGCTGAGGGCTGGGGATGGGACTAAAGTGGTAGCGCGCTTGCCTGGTATGCGTGTGGCCCGGGTTCTATCCTCACCATCACATACAAACAAAGATGTTGTGTCTGCTGAAAACTAAAAAATAAATATTAAGATTCTCTCTCACTCAAAAAAAAAAAAAAAAAAAAAAAAACAAGACATAGCTGACAAAATCCTAAAAAACAAAACAAAAAAAAAAACACAAAAACTCAGAAAGCACTTTACCCAGCTAACCTTATTTGATAGAATCAAATTCAGATGAACAGCAGAAGAAAGAGGCATACCCAAAGGGATATAACAGAATCTATTTTTATTAAATTTTATTATTATTCCTCACAATTATAGAGTTCTGTATCACCTCAATTACTACTTTCTTCATCTTTTAGGCGTTATCATGACCTTGTACATACAACTCATGTACACTAAATTTACCCCTGCATTTATGAGCTTATCACTTACCTTTTTCTCTGTTTAACTGTATATGTATGTTTATATTTTTATCCCACATTTCCAGGATTCTGCCATTAAAATTTCTTTGATACCACCTCCATGAAATGAATTTTTGTCATTTCAGTTCAGTACATCTAAATGTTCTATTCCATGTAGTTGGGAAAGATGGGGCTATTGCAAGGTCTTTCTTATTTTACTAATTATCAACTAGAGTTAAAGATCAACCTCGGTGCCTCCAGAGGATTTAATTCTCATTCACCTTTCTTATACATAGTGTTTTATTTTTTATGCAAGCAGCAGTAACTGTATTTAAAAGGTGAGTAAAAGATTCTGATATGGACATGGTGCTTTAGCAGTCCCCAAATCCCTAGGGTGGTGGTTCTGACACCACCTTACCACTGAAGCATCTTGATTGCATTCCACGTTGGACACTGGTACTATGCTTCCACTGAAAGTGATTCATTAGTTATGAATATTGTTCTTTTTCTGCTCTCAGTACTATTGAAATGTGGGGATTTGTGATAGGCTTAGAATCATATTTTTCAACACACTTATCATAGACCCATTTGATAACAATAGAAACACATATCTAAGAAGAAGAAAGAAGAGAAGGAAGACAATTTATCAATCCTAAAGAGGTAACAGAATAAACTCTGGGAATAAAATAGTAGTCATCTTATAAATTTGTTTCAAAAAATATTTTAGATAATAATATATTACTACATTAGAAAAGAGTGATGTAAATGCAATTTCAATTATTAGTGTTGTGACTGATTTTTTAAAGAGAATATCAAAAGCTCTATGCAGTGGTGCATGCCTGTAATTCTGGAGTCTTCTGAGGCTGTGGGTGAAAGATCACTAGTTCAAAGGCAGCCATCCTCAGCAACTTAGAGAGGCTCTAAGAAACTCCCCAAAACCCTTTAACAATAGTGGGATTGTTGATGAAAATTCATCTACATTTATTAAATGCTGAATTCAGAAATTAGTAGGTTCTCAAATATATATAAGTGAGACAGGAGTACTATATTAGGTGTAAATAGGAACAAAGAGGAGATTTGATACAGCTTTTAATTGACCCAGATGCCCACTTTAGTTTGTGATTGGAATTATGCTCATGAGCTAGATCCTTAAGCTGTTTAAAATAATGTGTTTTTATCAAGTATTTATAAAACAAGATTAAGATTTAATATAAATCAGGCTTGGCAAAGGGGAAATTGTTCAAATAATAAGTATATACATAAACACATAAACCAATATTAGATAAGTTAACATTCAGGATATTTATGTCATTATATAATCACTAGGAATGTAAAAATAATGACAAGAAAAAGTGAGTAAATAAAAAAACAAATAAATAATTGAATGAATGAATAAATAACTAAAAAGTACAAAGATGTAATGTGACTGAAATTGTAAAAGAGAGCTTGTAGCCTTGAAAAAGTTTGAAGGTACTTTGATATGGTATTCTACTACTTACTGAGGAATACCTTATGAACTGTCAATTCTACTTCTAGATGGGAAGAGTTAAAAACAGAACCAATTCACCTGGCTCTCTCACTTGAGAATAGTGCAACAGTTACCTTTTTCTTTCTCCCCAAATTTTATTTCTGCTTCCAAGAACACTACCCCTGTAACCTCATAATGCTATTGTAGACTTGTTGCATATAAACCCTTCTGCTGCTCAAGTTTTTTTTTTAATTGATCTATTTCTCCCTACCCTCATATATTCCACAATTTTAATGAGTTTATTTTCAGTTGTAGTTGGACACAATATCTTTATTTTATTTATTTATTTTTATGTGGTGCTGATGATCAAACACAGGGCCTCTTATGTGCTAGGTAAAAAATCTAGAGCTGAGCCAAAAACCCAGCCCCTCCACCAATACTTAAAAAAAAAATAATGTCACGTACATACTTAGCATCCAGCAGTCTTTCATTCTCCTCCATCCATTTCCTGCTTTGTGCATGAATAATTTTGAGATTTTTTCCATTCAGACATCAATAGTGCAGAGTGCTCAGAATTGGGGGTAAATTTTACAGAATATTAGAGTTCAATTACACAACATTAAAACTTTATATAGTGGAATGCACCTAAAGCTGAGGATAAAAAGAAAATCTACAGACTTCACTAGTTAAAATAAAATATCTAAAATTCATGAAAATGAATAATTTTGAAAAGACAATTTCATAAAAAGGAGAGTAAAGGGCAGAAGATACTAAGCAGAAGCAAAATTTTCACACCACAAAAAATGTACATCTGTATAGAGTGACATGTGTGGGTGCTTCCAAAAGAAAAATTAAATTGAAAGAGATATGATTAATTTGAGATGTAGCAATAAAATATTAATTGTATATAAATGTACCTGTACAAAATATGCCTCATTTAATAATAGGTATACATTGCAAGAAATGAACTCTAAAATTTTAACTTTTATTTTAATTTATCTTATTTATTTTTTATGTCAAAGAGAATACTGACATCTAGAATTTTGTATTGCCAAATGTTCAGGCTACATATTATATTTACTTGAAGTACATCACTGAACAAGATGGATTTTATCACACATTGTTGTACAATATGAACTTATAGAAATGATTAAATACCTTATAATAAAATGAATAAATAGATGTGTGTAAATAACACAGAACCTTTATTAAGAAAAAGAAAATGAAACAAAACAAAACAAACAACAAAAAACTTGAAATTTCGAGAAAGTTTGCAGTGCATTGCAGAAATAGAAATATGAAATTCTTTCCAAAAAATCATTGGGACAAGAAATTGTTTTTGAGAAAACCATTATATGCTTTTTTAAACCAGAAGAAACTCATTTTCAGAAGTATTATATTATTCAATATAAAAATAAAATATATCTGTGGATGGTATTACACAAATAATCTCAATGACTTCGGAGGTGGAAGCTGAAGAATCAAAAGTTCAAAGAAAGCCTCATCAACACAGGAAGGCCATGACCACCAAGAGGAAGTTTCTGTCTCAAAATAAAATATTGAATGGCCTGGGTATGTGGCTGTGGCTTAAGGGTATACAACCCCTAGATTCAATAATCCATATATATCTGTCAAAAGTTACTATAACAAGGAATTTATGCTAGGTGTGGTGGCACATGCCTGTGCCGCAGTCTGGGCTGGGCACAAAATCACAAGCCACCACACACCTTGTAGATTCAAATAGTAATTCTTTATTCCCGAACTCACACCGGCCTCTACACACGTTTTCGGGAAATCCAAGTTCTGCTGCCACCCAATTCACCTACTCCAAGAGGCTTTTTTCAAATACTTTTTGAATCTCCAGAGAACTCAATGGGAACTCAAGCAGCAGGAATGACCTATTCCAAGCAGCAATAATCTTCAAAATCCAACTTCCCTAAAACCCACATTGTCTTAAACCAGGAACGCCCTAAACTTATCTTAAACCGGGAACACCTTAAACCCAAGGAGAGGGTTACTTCCTTGAACTGCAGGATCCACCCTAAATCTGGATCCACCCTCGTCCTTGACCAGGGTAACCTTTCTCAAACACACATGCGATGTCAACAGCGAAATTCCAAGGCAAGTCCATTTAACATGGGGTACGCTGGCAAGGAAATTTCGATGTGTCATTCCTACTTGGCAATGGCCCTCAGCATGCCTGCAATCCCAACACTCTAAAGACTGAGGCAGGAGGATTGTGAGTTCAATTTCAGCCACAACAAAAAGAGTCACTAAAAAGCTCAGTGAGACTCTGTCATTATATAATATTTAAAATAATCCTAGGAATGACTCATTTGTCAGTTGCCCCTGCATTCAATCCCCAGCATGAATAAAAGGGATTTATATTGAAAATGTCATAGTACTTGCCTATAATGCCATCTATTTGGAAGACTAAGGCAGAAAGGTTAAAATTTCAAGGTTAGCTTGGCCACTTGCCAACAACCTGTCTCTATATAAATAGATTTTAATTTTTTGAGTTCTTTGTATACTCTGGATATTAGGGCTCTATCTGAAGTGTGAGGAGTAAAAAGTTGTTCCCATGATGTAGGCTCCCTATTTACCTCTTTTATTGTTTCTCTTGCTGAGAAAAAAAACAAATAAATAAACAATAAGATAACAAATAACCCAATCAACAAATGGGCCAAGGAACTGAACATACACTTTTCAGAGGAGAACATACAATCAATCTACAAGTACATAAAAAAATGCTCACCATCTCTAGCAGTCAGAGAAATGCAAATCAAAACCACCCTAAGATACCATCTCACTCCAGTAATATTGGCAGCCATTAGGAAGTCCAACAACAACAAGTGCTGGCGAGGATGTGGGGAAAAGGGTACTCTTCTACATTGCTGGTGGGACTGCAAATTGGTGCGGCCAATTTGGAAAGCAGTATGGAGATTCCTGGAAAAGCTGGGAATGGAACCACCATTTGACCCAGCTATTGCCCTTCTCAGACTATTCCCTGAAGACCTTAAAAGAGCGTACTACAGGGATACTGCCACATCCATGTTCATAGCAGCACAATTAACAATAGCTAGACTGTGGAACCAACCCAGATGACCTTCAATAGATGAATGGATTAAAAAATGTGGCATTTATACACAATGGAGCATTACACAGCACTAAAAAATGACAAAATCATGGAATTTGCAGGAAAATGGATGGCATTAGAGCAGATTATGCTAAGTGAAGCAAGCCAATCCCTAAAAACAAATGCCAAATGTCTTCTTTAATATAATGAGAGCAACTAAGATCAGAGCAGGGAGGAAGAGCAGGAGGAAAAGATTACCATTAAACAGGGACATGAGATGAGAGGGAAAGGGAGAGAAAAGGGAAATTGCATGGAAATGGAAGGAGACTCTCATGGTTATACAAAATTACATATAAGAGATTGTGAGGGGAATGGAAAAAAATAAGGAGAGAAATAAATTACAGTAGATGGGGTAGAGAGAGAAGATGTGAGGGGAGAGGAGGGGGGATAGTAGAGGATTGGAAAGGTAGCAGAATACAACAGTTACTAATATGGCATTATATAAAAATGTGGATGTGTAACCTATGTGATTCTGCAATCTGTATTTGAGGTAAAAATGGGAGTTCATAACCCACTTGAATCTAATGTATGAAATATGATCTGTCAAGAGCTTTGTAATGTTTTGAACAACCAATAAAAAAAAGAAAATAAAGAAAATAAAATAAAAATAAAAATAAAGAGATTTTAAAAAAATGTCTGGGGATGTTGATGAGTGTAATGGCAACTTTGGTTTAAATCTAAAGAACCACAAAACAGAGCAGTTATTTATTTTCAGAAAGTTACATAAATATGTTAAAAAATTATAAATTTGGCAACATTAAGAAATAAACTTTTTTTTGTTAAGTGGTACAAAGATGGGCTGGAGTTCTGCATCAGTGGCAGATCATTCACCTGGCACATGTGAGGCCCTTGGTTCCATCCTCAGCACCACATGAAAATAAATAAATAAGGGTACTTATGGTAGGAGAAATGTTCAAAAATTAAAACCTCTTAACATCTTAACAAATTATAAAAATGCAAACTAACATCTGATGCCAAAAAAATTACACAGTATTAATGAGGGCAAAAAACAAATTCTCTTGAATTAGAGAAAGAATATAAATTGCTATTATTTTTTGTGTAAAGTGTTTATTTCATACACATGATACTCCTCAAACAGTAGCAAAGCCTATATAAAATATTGTGTTTCTGATCTTGATAATATGTAGTTATATGATAGCATAAGGCTACAAATATGTTCATCCATGCTGTTGAAACCAGAAAAATAGGTGCAAAGATGAAGTACATTCAAAATGAAATAAATACTATACTTTGAAAAAACTGCTTTTTTGGGATCAGACACATTTTTACTTTCATAGAAGTAGCTCCTGTTTTTTCCACAGAAATTTTTAACTTGGCTTCTCCAGAAAACTTCAACTTGGCTGATTTTTGGACTGTCACAAAAAGAGTCTCTACAAAAGAGTTCAAAGTAGATAAATTTCCAATTTCAATGTTGCCCTGTTTTAATTGACCAATACCTGGGAGGAAATCAGCACTCCAGGCACTGTACACCAACTTACTAGTTTCTCACAAACGTATTCAGTAGAGTAGTTTGTAAAAAAAAAAAAAAAACATGTAAACAAGGCCTCTTGGCCTGGAGCTGGGGCTTCACACAGCTGTTTACATTTCTAAGATAAGAGAAGTTACCAATTGGGCTCCCTAGTAATAGCAGGCAGGAGGAGGAAAGAAAGAAGAATCTCTCCCCTTCTCAGGTGCAATCCTTAAAGAGTTAACTTGCTGAGAAAAGTGAAAGAAAAAAAAAACTGCTTCTATGTGAACTTCTGCAGACTGTTAGCTTCTGACCACTCCACTTATATGCTGGGTATGAAACTTTGAAGCTACCGAAACTTGGGGTTCAGGGGTTTGATTGATTATACCAAAAGCTATGCCCTCTGAACCTGGCTGCAGCCAAAGAAAACTGTTTCCTGTTATGTTCCATGACTTGTATCATTTGTCCCCACAATATAATTTTATTCAGCTTAATTGACAGAACAAAATATTGCATAAGTATTATATAAAGGTGATATCTGTGTAACACATTATATAGGGAGAGGCTTTCAAGGAAAATATGTGCAATTTATCACAAAACAAAAATTTACAGAGGACATAAAATGCTCCATTGTATACACCATGTGTGTAAATAAAACTCATAATTACAAAGAAAACCATTTATCTCAGTTTAATGTATAATATTTTCCCATTAAAATTTTACTATGCATAAATTGTTTTTTTTGAAATTTATGTAGAAAAAAATATGTAAAATAGCCAAAAACCTTCTATTTTTAAGACCAAATAATGTTGCTGTTGTTTTGTGACATTAATGTGTACTATGAAACTGTATGGCAATAATACAAATAAATGAATCATAAATTATCCAAATCTGAATCCACAAATATGTCATTTTTTTGGCATTGTTAAGAGCAATAGGAAGGCCTAAATAAAAACTATCAATGTGAAAAATAATATTAGACATGAATGGTAAAATTATCCAATATGAAGTTGGAATTTGGGACTAGTAGCACAATTTACAAGTAGAGTGTGTGTGTGTGTGCAGAATGTGCAAGGTACTTGGTTCCAAACTTAGAAACAATAAAAGGCATATGTTAATGGGGGATGATGTTAAAAATAAGGCAGAATATAAAAATTCTAGAGTTTTCCTCCATCTAAAAATATAATTAATAAAAAGCTACTCATGTTCTGAGTGTCTCTTTGACAAAGTTATAAATGAATAGAGAGACTGAAATACATTCAGCAATTTAAAAAATATTTACCTTCAATCAGAATGAAAATCTGGGGTACACTGAGTATTAGCCCAGTCTTGAGCAAATTACCACATTTGAGAACAAATCCCCAATGGCCAATATCACCCAGAGTAAACAGAAGTGGGAAATAGTTAAACAGAAGTGTCTAAGCCACAGAATGTATGGTGATTTCTAGAGGCAATGAAAGCCTCTGCAGTGTTTTATCAGCTGGGATCAAGGCCAAATATCAAAGTTGTTGTTTATCTCAAGAAAACATTTGCCAACATATTTTCCCAATTGCTGTGGCTGTCAGATGATATTCTCCCTAGATTTTATTGTGGATATAATAGGAGGAAATACAATGAACCCCCTGGTACACTGAGTAAAATTCTAGCAGTTCATGAGCCCAGCCCCAACCCTGCTAACTCCAGTAATAAAGTCAGAACTACCAATTGATTCTAGGAGGAGTTTGCTTGTATACTAAATTTCTCCACTTAAACATCTTTTGTTCAAGTTACTGCTGAGGGCCATTACCAAGTAGGAATGACGCATCGAAATTTCCTTGCCAAGAGTACCCCATGCTGCTTAGAGAACATTCGATGGGACATTGCATGCATGCTGTAATAAGATGATCTTGCTCAAGGACCAAGGCAGATCCAGGTTTAGAGCTGATCAGGTTTGAGGAAGTAACTGGCTCCTTGAGTTTAAGGCGTTGCCAGTTTAAGATAATGGGTTTTAGGGAAGTTGGAGATTGAAGATTATTGCTGAGATTAGGGTGTTCCTGTTGCTTGTTCCTGTTGAGTTCTCGTGAGATTAAAATGGGATTTGGAGAGAGCCTCATGGAGTAGGTGAATTGTGCAGGATACTGCAGAATGTGATTGCCCCTGGACCTGTGTGGAGGCAGTGTGAGAGCTGGAATAAAGAACTGCTGTTTGAACCTACAAAGCTGTGAGTGCCTCGTGATTCTGGTGGCAAGCCGAGACATTGGCCTTTGGCAAGTTACTATGTCCTGAACTTCTAAGCTCTGGAAGCAAAAGAGACTGAGAATGTGCAAATCTACACAGATTGAAAACCAATAAATTACATTGTATTTCTCTCACCTTTATGGACTATGATAACCAATATTAGAAATCAGAAAACACAAATCTGTTTATTCAAATAAATCTTTACAGAACACTCCTACACTGGCTACTTCACATAAACTTGCCTCAGGAATTTAATGTAAGAATTCAATCAATATTCTGTGCCCTCTGCAAGGCTCTTAAAATGTCTTTAGGTAAAATCTGAGAGCCAGGTGTGTTGGCAGAGGCCTGTAATCCAGAGGTTTATAATTGTGATTTGAAAGACACTCTCAGCATCTTAGCGAGCCTCTAAGTAACTTAGTTAGACATTGTCTCAAAATAAAACATAAAAAGGACTGGGGATGTGGCTCTGTGGTTTGTACTCCTGGGTTTATCTCCCAGTGCAAAACCAACTAAGGTGAACAATTTCTGAAAGATTACAATTATGCCAGTGTACATATACATGTAAAAATATTAGTGAAAATTAATAAAAATATTTTTTGAAAAAAGTGTTAAGCTTCTTCAAAAGCTCAAGATAAAAATCACATATAATCCACTAATAATAATTTTGGGTAGCAAAGCAAGGCTGCATATGCCTATACTCCAGTGGCTCAGGAGTATAACAAGGGAGCATCTCAAGTTTAAGACCAGTCTCAGCAATTTGGCAAGGTTGTAACCAAATGAGTGAGATGCTGTCTCAAAAAAGGGAAACAGGTTGGTGTATAGCACAGTGACAAAGTGCCTATGGGTTAATCTATAGTGACTCAAATAATAATAATAATAATAATAATAATAATAATAATAATAAAATTTGGCTAAAAAATGCCATATAATCCAGTAATAATATTTCTAGGAATATATCTAAATGAATTGGAAAATTTTTCTCAAAAAAATAACTGCAATTCCATTTTTATTGTAGCTTTATTCACAGAATCTAATAAAAAAAATAAAATACCAGCCAGGCATGGTGGGAAATGCCTTTAATCCCAGGGGTTTGGGAGTTTGAGGCAGAGGATGGAGAGTTCAAAGCAGCCTCAGAAATGGTAAGGCACTAAGCAACTCTTTTCAAAGAAAATGTAAAATAGGGCTAGAGAAGAGGTTTAATCTCTGAGTTTAATTCCTGGTATGCACCCCCCCCAAAAAAAAAAACATCCTTTTAGATGAAAGGAACATCAAAAGATTTTTTCCAACTTCACAGCACTGAACTACTCCCCTTAGATGCTACACACTTATAGTTCAAACTGATCTCTAGAAGACAAGACTCAGATAATGATATTTTCTAAATAGGCTAAGAGACATTGATATCTGTTGACACCTTATGTCAAACTGTTCTAAAACTAAGGTCTTGGCAAATATGGGAGGTTGGAAAGAGAACACAACATAGAGTTAAATTCTTTAAAAGGGAATCTTAACTCACACACTGTGATATCTGAAACCACAGTTGGAGATAAAATTAGATTCTTTGCTTTACTGATTTCTGGGTTATTAATTCAATACAAACATATATTGAAAAAGTATTAAGGCTACTGGTTAATGTCTATGTAAAACAGGTTATTAAAAATGTATCAGGTTAGGACTGGGGTTTCAGCTCAGTAACAGAGAGCTTGCCTAGCATGTTGAGTCACTGGGTTCGATCCTCAAATCCACATATCAATAAGTAAAATAAAAGTACATTGATAACTATTTTTTTTTAAATGTACCAGGTTCCTCACATGGCTTTTGATGTTCAGATTCACTATGTACTCTAGCCCTTGTGATTAAACTTCCTTATAGTTTAAATCAAGTCCAGTCCCATCTTTATCTTCCTCCACACTAGGACAAAGATGTTAGCTGGAAATGTTTGGAATGCTTCTACAAGTCATTTTAATAAAGTGGTCTTACATATATGGAGGGAAAAACATCAATTAAGGTCCCATTACATTTTTAAAAAGTCTTTAATTGGGACTGTGAGGATGGATTTAGCACTGAGCTTAAACAACTCCATTTTAAAAACTCCAGTTTGAAACATGCAGTCACTCCAGGCACACCCAAAGAGTCCTACAGTATGGCCTAAAAAAAAAAAAAGTTACTTCCCCTTAACCTGATAAACAGAGTGAAATATCTGGTAGGCTATACTTGCCTAATAAGAGAGAAAGACAAGAAAATCAGAGTGGAGACCACAAGACCAGAAGTTTCTGACCCCAGGGTAAAGGATGTCATGGAGAAATCCCATGATAGCTAATAAGAATTGAAAGAGAGGTTAAAAGCCCCCAAATTTAGTATAAATAATAGAGCTAATGAACAGGGATTTAGCCAGCAGAAACTAGGATGCACTCAAGCTAAAGATCCTGATGAGGACCTGATATCCCATAACTTGTCATTGTTCTTCTGATCCTCTGCATGATTTTCTCATCTTTCAAACTCTACCACTTCATCTGAATTTTGGTGAAAGCCACAACTTCTGCGAAGGTTCTCTCCTTAACATGCTGTCCAATCCAAGCAAGAAGAAGCCTGCCTTGGTTCTGGATCTGGTCACCATGGTCTGAGTGAGTGTGCATCTGCCGGACTAAAAGCCTAAGGTTTAAAAATTTTGTTCTGACATTTAATCTTAGTACACAGTCTGTCACTAGCCTGTCATGATTAAGTGAATTCTGCAGTGTTTAGAATTAATCTAGGTTTGTTAGTAGTAAATTAATCAACCTATTTTTTGTTGTTGTTGTTGCTGTGAATGGATTATGGCTACTGCAGGGCCAAGCATTCAGGATTGTTATTTTCTTGAGTAAGAACCTATAGAGTATAAATACATTGAACAATTTGAGTAAAGAAAGCATTGAAAGGGGTAGAAGAATTTGAATATTTTTTATTTCTCTCCTTGACTGCATATGTTTCAATTTTGCCCCTGGCGACTGGGACACATTGACTATATTATTTTATTAAGAAAAATATCATCATTTTTAATGTCATCTAATTTTTCCCTGCTTTCTTCTTATGTGAAAGTCTCACAAGGACAAAGCAAAATCTTTTAAAATTGCCATGCAGTTCTTGGAGAAAAAAAAATATAAATAAAGCATCCCTTTAAAACAAAACATGGGAAAAAATAATTATGTTGATACTGAAGTTTTGAGATGAAACTAAATTTCCCATTTAACCAATTTTCTCTGGGATCTTGTCTCACAAGTTTTGAAGAATAAAATCTATGGACACTCAGTGAAGGTAATAGTAAAAAAAAATAGGATTTATTTTAGCAAGAAGCAATACAACTCCCAAAATGTGGGAGAGGGCATGATAGCAGAAGAACCCATTTTTTGTGTGTCAGGTTCGAAGTTTAAATATGGTTTTTGGCAAAGCATTGGATAAAATCTATTTAAAATGAGTATTTAAAAAGGCATTTTTATTACCAACTAGGCTGAAATTTGTCCTTTTGATATCCCATCCTCCTTCCAGTGACTTCCAATTGGGTTCACCCCAAGGACAAAAAATTTGGTTGAAGGTATACCCACAAGTGAATCTCAAGTGTTCTTTTAATTTGAATAGGCCTTAATGGTGCTCATTAACATATCTATCCATTAACCTTCAGGTGTGGTTAAATAAGATTTCCTTTATACAGCTGCCTTATCATTTTACCATCTATTTTATTTTTTCTCAATCAAGTTGAGCAAGAAACCCGCCTTTGAGAATGTAAAGAGAGCTGGAAATTTGGGATTTAATCTCAGACCTATAATTGCTAAACTATCAGATAGCCATTCAGGATTTGAGTTACTTCTTAGTCTACATTTCAAAAGCTCAGAAGTTCAAAACCAGCTTGAGCAAGTTAGTGAGGTTCTAATGAACTCAGAGAGACCTTGTCTCTACATAAATATATAGAAAAAAGTTGAGAATGTGGGTCAGTAGATAAACACCCCTTGGAATAATTCCTGGTATAAAATAAATAAACATATATACAACAAAAATAAACACTTAAAAGGAACAAGAAAAGGGGTCTCTAAAAAAGCCAGAGCTTCTCTCACACAGTAACACAACTAATGAAGTTGGGGTCCTCTTCTGATGATTATCTCAGTCTTCACCACATATTCTGGGGACATGCTGAGATAATGGCACACAGATGCCCACATAGGAATTCAGGAAGGCCCTGAAAATACCATACAATTATGGAACAAAAGACTTGAGGTCTCAAATACTGATCTAAGCTCCACTATACTAGTCAGAGAAAACTAAAGGCTAAGCTGCCAAAGAGAGACCTTCTACCCACCAGACTCTGGAGACAATTATGAGTTTCCAGCCACTATTGCAAATCCCACTGGCTTCAAACAGCCTCCCTACCCAGTCTCAAAATAAGAACACACACTTACCATTTCCTGGATTTCAGGATGCTTGGTGTTCCCCTTATATTTTTTTTAAGCTCCAGTGTAGCACAGAAACCTGGAAGCATAGAAATGAATTCAATGAATGGCAGATTCCAATAACAAAAAGAATAGAATACTGTGGAAGTCTGCTCCCTCATCACTGGCTGTGTCTTGATTGGGACAGTTCTCACCCAAGAGACAGGTTGGAAAGGGCTTCAGGAACTTCCTCCAAAATTGAGGCTGGTAGTTACACCACTGGTAACTGGTGACAAGTCTTATTTTTCCACATGTTGAAGTTTGAACATTAGAGAAGCATGTTGAGGCAAGCATACAAAGCAGGGTTTATTTACAAAAGAGTAACATAGACTTCTCCCACAAGGGAGAAGTGGGACATAGCTGGTATCAGGGTATTCCAAGAAGCAAAGTGTTCTGCCCTTTTTATATGTCCTAGGCTTCCTTTATTCTCCTGCCTTTGCCCCCTTATCTTTCTCCTTCCTGAGTACATGTCTAGACCCAAAAATGCTTGGTGGGATGGCCTAAAGTTGAGAAATAGGTGGGTTTAAGGGGGGAGGGCAGGATGGAGTACAAGAACATATTAACAATCTTATAGCTCTCTGTAGGGAGGGGAAATTCCTGGGACAGGTTACCTTGGCAACAGGTTGGAGCAGGGGCAGTTTCCTAACAATATCCCTCAGGGGATAGTCTCCAACTTTCCAGATTCACTCAAAATTGGCTTCCTAGATTTAACCTGATTTGATTTATGTATCTACACTGTCTGTTTAATTCAGTAGGCCTACTGTTTGAGTAATAGTAAATTTCATCCAGATCAGAATCAAATAAGGACACAAAGACAGGATTTTGTCTGCTCTGTTTTTGTTGATCAAACTCTGGAGATCTACCACATGCAGGGGTGCATGCCTATAATCCAAGTAACTGGAGAGGCTGAGGCAGGAGAACAGTGAGTTCAAAGCAAGCCTCAGCAATGGCAAGGCACTAAGAACCTCACTGAGATGATGTGTTTAAATAAAATAGAAATAGGGCTGTGAATGTCGTCTCAGTGGTCATGTGCCCCTGAGTTCAATTGTCAGTAGAAAAAAAAAATACTGGAGATCAGATCCATGGGTATTATTCACTACAATGTCCCAGGACCACAGATGAATAGATTGAAGGATTAATAGTAACACAGAGTCCTGGGGAAGAGTCTCTAATTCTCCTCTGATGGCTTTTCAAGTAACTGATATTACAATATTACAGGCATTCTCCACAGCTTTGGAATATTTTTATTTATTTTATTTTTTGTTTTTATTTTTTTTTTGCTGTGAATTGCATTAAATGCCTCAGAATAAAATTATTTCATGGCAGAATTTCCTCCCAATATTTAGATCTAGCCCAGACAGAAGTGCATTTATATAAAAATTAAGTATCACAATTACTTTAAAATTTTATTTAATATTTTTGTTCTCTGGCCTTATGAGAAAAGAGCTTGAGACTTCCACTCATAAGTCATTCCCTGAGGCAACATTGTCCTACTCCTCTACAAAAAATGGAGCAAAAATAAAATTTTAAAGTTTCTAGTTTAATAAAATAAACAAGAAGTGAACAGTGCCAGGTCTCTAGATCTCTCAGTATTCCAGAACCTAGAGTATAAGAAATTAAAAAATAAATTATTTGCAATTGTGCCTTGAGCACAATAATAGAATTATGATGTCTGTTTTTTCTTTGGTATGGCGTACTATGAGAATATTAGCACAAATCACAGGCATTATGTCTATATAGACTTTTTTCTATAATTTAATACAGCCCATCAACAGAGTCAACTTCAAATTTAAATGAAAAAAAAATTAATTATTATTGCCAGTGTCCAGCCCTAGAAGGAATCCAGGGGTCCTGAAGTATGAATGTCATTGGGTACTGAAGGATATGTGGCCTCAGCAAAAGAAGAGATGACAGGATGACGGGTTGCAAGTTACAAGCAGCCTTCAGAAGGATCTGATGCCCATAGAGGGGACTTTATTTTTATACCTTTTTTACAGGTATTTACTCATTTAGTTAAAATAGCAACAAAGCCCAAAACTTTTTTCATTTACATAATTTTCAAGAGTTGCAATCTTTTCTGACATATATTAACTTCATAAGATATTGAACACATTTTTAAAAATATGTTCCTGTAACTTTTGCAAACCACGATAAAGCTTTTACATTTTCACTTCAATCACTAAGTACTAGACTATGCAACTTGACTACCTGTATCATGACCTATTATTAACTTTTAACTTTAAAGCATACCTATGATTATTGGTAAGCTTTTTTGCTTCTAAACTAAAGTCCTAATAATACACACTTACAAGAGTGAAAGCCTATGACTTAAAAGCCTACTACTCTGAACTGACTTTAAAATATATCTATATAAAATTTTACATTATTCTGTTTTTCCAAACTAATTTTCTTTCTTCACATGACCTATTTAACTGCTTTTTGAAAGAGTTTCTTTGGTCCTTCATCAAATTATGAATTCTTATCTCCTTATAATTTTTAATTAAACAGCAGGCTCTGCACTTCAACTCATTTGCTATTACTATTAACTATGTGTTTCCTATTTTCATCATGAATTCCTGTGTAGGGCAAAGAAGGCTCTTTTAGTAAAAGGAATGTATGTTGGACAGGTTGTGGCTTTAGAATGAGGAGCTAAGTGTAAATTGTTAAGCTTTTCTCAGGAACCTTGATTTGCAATCTTTTTCCTGTGAATATCTTAAGAAATAATACTATTGTTTGTATTGTCAGAGATACTAAAATACATCTCAGGACATATCTTATTTGTATCCTTAATCTCATTCTGGGAATTTTCCTGCAATATCAGGCAACATGTATTGACTGTTGTATGCCCTATTATCTATCTCATGAGTATCATAAACAAAACACTAAACATTACCCATTGTGGTGCAGTCCTGCCACAGAATCCCCCACACTGTGACCCTGCCAGACAGGAGGTGCAAGAACATCTACACCACACTGCCTATAAGATATCAGGTATTTTCCACATAGAAACTAGCTGGTATCTTGTGATTGAATTGTGGCATCCAGTCAATAGTGAGTGGATTATTTATCTGTCATTGGATAACAAGTCATTCTAAAATGTATTCACTCACTGGACCCCTGAGCCAAATCTCAATCCCTATTTTGTATTTTATTTTGAGAAAGATTCTCACTGAGTTGCTTAACATCTCATCTTCGCTGAAGCTAAAATTGAACTCATTATCCTCCTGCTTCAGCCTTCCAAGATACTGGGATTACAGGAGTGCACCATTGCACTCAGCTCTGTTCACATATTTAATGCCAGCATTCCCTCTTTGCCTTATCAACTGTTTCTTTTTTTCTATTGTACATTTCAAATAAATGCAGTATTCTCCAAGAACTGGATGTCAGATTAAAGATTTTGGTTTCTCTTTGTGAGGATTTCACATGAGAAAAAAGCAGACAAGTGTAACTTGACAATTTTAAAACTAAGAACAATTTTTCTCTGCTCTTTGTCTTCCCAGGTACAGACACTTATCACAATATCTAATTTGAAATTCCTCCTTTAAGAATTTCTGGTGTGATGTGTCCTCATTCTAACCTCCTATATTGTCCGATTTGTGGGTTTCATAACTGCTTAACAAAAGGTTTGAACAGCCACCATGTCTAAATTCTTTTGGAGGGCCTAGTGAATATCATTCCCTGCATCTTTTCCCTCTAGAGAGCAGTATAAACTATGAAGTGAAGGCACTCCAGAGAGTCTCTGATAGCCCTTCAGCTGGCAAGGATCTTTTAGTGATACAGGGCTGGGACACTCAGAAAAACTGAGATGGAATGAAGACCACCCCCTTCAAATGCAGACTTTTTTTTTTTAATCAAGGTATAAGTTTCCAAAGTTATCAGAGTGGCAGGCAATGAGTTTATTAGAAGTGATGTGAATGACGAATAGGGTGACACTCTGACAGAAGAAAGTGTGTTCTCTCTAAAAAGATAATAGCATGTCTCTCTTGAACTTCAGTCTTTTTGAAGATCTAAAAAAAGATCAAAAAGAATCTTGACCAGGTACACTTCTTGACTTTGAACTGACAGTAGGATAACATAAAACTCTCAAGTATCCTCTGCCATGACAACTTTAGGTTAATTAGGCTCATGTTCACCATTTCTAATTGAATTTATAAGCACTAATTTCAGGAAACCCCTTTGAAATAAAAAAAAATTTATTTACATTCCAGTCCTCAGAAGGTCATGTTCTTCTCCTGTAGATCCTCAGCACCACATAAAAATAAGTAAATAAATTAAAGGTATTGTGTCCATCTAAAACAAAACTAACACCAGAATACTGGGCACACAGGTGCCTATAATCCCAGCTGCACAAGAGACAGAGACAGTAGAATGATAAGTTCAAGGCAAACTCCAGCAATTGAGACCCTGCCCCAAAATAAAAAAACTGGGGATGTAGTTCAGTGGCAGAGCATCCCTGAGTTCAATCCCTACCACTGCAAAAAAGCACAAGAAAGTAACAAAAAAAAAAAAAACACTTAGGATTTGCTCTCAGAAATTATTTCACAGATTTTAACAAAGTAAGGTACCCCAAACATTAGTTTTTGCTAGTTCCCCCTTTTTTTTTAATCTTTATTTATTTATTTTTATGTGGTGCTAAGGATCAAACCTCGTGCCTCATATGTGAGGGAAACACTCTACCAATGAGCTACAGCAAACTCTCTGTGCCTCGATATCATTATGTCTCAGGGAGGAAATAATTTAAATCACAATCTTCAAAGAAGCATATTTTATGTATAAAAATTTTTAAATACGGTAAAAGAAATAATTAAATCACATGCAGAGAGTAAATGAGAAAAATAAGTAATGAAGAAAGATCAAAAAGATCAATAAATAAACAACAGAAAAAAGTAGAGAAAATAGAGAAAAATAAACTAATTAAATGCTGGTTCTTGGGCTGGGGTATAACTCAGTAGTTCGGTGTGTACTTACCATGTTTTAAGGCCCTGGCTTGATCCCAAGCACACACACACAAAATAAATAAAAAATAAAAAAATAAATAAATAAAACACTGGTTCTTTGAGAAGACAGAAAAAAAGTGGAAACCTCCAGTTGGGCTAAATGAGGGAAAAAAGAGAAAATATACATATTACTAATATCAGGAAAGAAAAGATGATATCACCATAGTTTGTAGAGATATGAAAAGCACATATGCCAATAAATCCATCAACCTAAATAAAAACAACAAATTTCTAGAAAGATACCATCAAACTCGCCTACAATGAAAACTTCAATAGAGTAGTCACAGGTTTATATTTAAGAGAATTTGTATTTAAAAAAAAAAAACAAACAAGGGAGAGAATTAAACAACAGCAGATGGGATAGAGAGGGAAAATGAGAGGGAAGGGGAGGGGGGATAGTAGGGGATAGGAAAGTTAGCAGAATACAACAGTCATTAATATGGTATTATGTAAAAATGTAGATGTGTAACAGATGTGATTCTGCAACTTGTATTTGGGGTAAAAAATGGGAGTTCATAACCCACTTGAATCAAATGTATAGAAGATGATATGTCATGAGCTTTGTAATGTTTTAAACAACCAATATAAAAAAAGTAAAAAAAAAAAAAAAAAGATTTTTTAGCATGAAAATCTTCCCTTAAATTTTTTTTCAGATCCAGATAGCTTCACTGGAAAATTCCAACAAACATGTAGGAAAAAAAAAAATTACCAATTCTATAAAAAAACTGAAAAGGAGGAAATACTTCCTAACTTATTCTGAGGCCAGCATTAACCT